>NC_092058.1:26265206-26537706 GCF_039877785.1 Chaetodon trifascialis | reverse complement strand
CAGCAGGGAAAGAAAGAGTACCAGAGAGATGACCACAGATGTCAACAGATTTAAATTCATCGCCTTTCCTACTTAACTGAAAGTGAAAACAAAGGTAAGCACTACATTCATTCTGCTGTTCTTGGTAGCTGCCTTAACTAAGCCCTCTTCTTTTTTCTAGACATTTCATTGTATAAACAGTATAATTGTCTTCTAATTTCACCTCAGCAGCAGCAGCAGCAGCAGCAGCAGCACATACAATATTTGCATTCATTGGTAGAGTGTGGTAAATAGCAACTTAGTCACAAAAATCTATAGGCCTTTAAAAAACATATATATATATATCAGAACCTGCAGTATCATCAAAGCCAAATTTGATCCTGGTAAATCTGAAACGCTGCCATTTGGATGCTACACAATGCCAGCACATGTCAGAGGAAGTATTCCCTCCACGGCTTGTGGTTGTCATAAGGGGCACCAGCCCCCCTGACACCACAGCACACATCAGCTCTAGCAGCCATGGCCAGCCAGCCAGCAGAGCCATTCGAGGAGGTTCTGATGGCTGCTGGCCTGTCCTGGTTTCCCATGGTTCAGTGTTTTTACGAGCAACTGGAAGCCATTATGGAGATGAGGGTGCTGAACAGAGCGGACCAGTGCTCTCCCAGTGATGACAGGCCTCTCAGTCTGGGTCCCCTTCCCTCCCAACGTAAATTAAACACAAATGGCCTCTGTGCTGTCACACACACATTCTCTATACACACAGTAATATTCACATGTATTCACACACAAAACATGCACGGTACCACATTGTCATGAACACACTCGGTCTGCATGTACTTCAAGGACTTAAACATTCTGTGCATGGCACAAATGAATTCCCTGATCCTCAACTCAAATAACATAACATGAATACAAAATATGTTTAACTCTTTCTTTCTTTCTTTCTTTCTTTCTTTCTTTCTTTCTTTCTTTCTTTCTTTCTTTCTTTCTTCATTGTTTCATTGTTTCATTGTTTCCTGTCTTTCACTCCTCCTGGTCTGGCCTTAATCATGGAAGCATCCAAAGTTACGATTCCCGATAGAGGACAAAGTATTTCCAACCATCAGTGTGTGTGTGTGTGTGTGTGTGTGTGTGTGTGTGTGTGTGTGTGTGTGTGTGTGTGTGTGTGTGTGTGTGTGTGTGTGTGTGTGTGTGTGTGTGTGTGTGTGTGTGTGAAGGTTTAGCATATCTCTCTAATCTGATCACAGGGATAGGTGAGTATTTTTGGAGAGGGGTCTTTTTCCCCACCCAGCCTCCATTTATCTCCACAGACAGGAATGATCACAGTCATCAGGACTGTTGAGATAGTAATTATTTGTCCATGGATGTTAAGCCTTTATCAAAGAAAGATTATATACAATGGTTGGTAGTAACTGCTCTAATTGAATTGCCTTTGAATACTTGCAAACCTTTCAATGTTTTTAAAGTCAGTAATTTCCATTATTAATATAAATAATATATATAATATTTCATTTACTCAACTTTAATCCAGATATGAAGCAACTCATGATGGACATTTATTTATTTATTTATTTATTTATTTTTTTTTTTTTTAAGTATCAAAATTGATGCAGCAGAACCAGAAATACTGTTTGTATTGTTCCATACATTCTTCTTCCTTATTCAGATCTGCCACATGTATTACAAAGCAACATGACGCCAGCGGCTCAGGCAGACATTCAGGTTTGTTATGCGAGTAGTAGCTAATGTAGCCTAAAGCTACTATCCTCAAGCAGAGATGAGGAGCAGGCAACAGAGGTCGAATAAGCTCACTTCTTTCTGCAACCCCAGATTTTTTCCATTTTAAAACTTGAAATCTTTAACCCCAACCAATGCTGACTCTCAACTTTACAATCCTCTAGCTGGGCCTTAAATTAAAGTCAGGGGATCAATAGTGTTATTATGATTCATCCTGAGGAGGACATGAATGTCTGAACCAAATTTCATGGCTTTAAGTTGTTGACACATTTCATTCCAAACCAGAAAGATCACCCTAATGGTGATGCTGTAAGTGATCATCAAAGTTATTTGGTTCATCTGCTCGGGACTATGAATGTCTGCATCATATTTCATGCTAATGCATCCAGCCTGGACCAAAGTGGTGAACAGACCAACCACTGACATGGACATTGCCATACCAAGAGCCATGCTGCTAACATATGAAGTACAGCCTACTATCTGTGTGCAATATACAAATGAATGTATATTGACTGTACTAAGGCAACACAACACAGTGCTTCCTGTTGTGAACAAAATCACATTTTCCACTTGTTGTTGTGCTTTTTGCGAACTTGTGCAGCCAAGAAATCCACTTCATGTCATTGAGTCTATACAGAATATCACCAGCATGAAGAGAAAGCTGCTCTTGCCAATGCACTAATGATATTTCCTTTCATTTGATTGATATTTCACAATCACATAGACCACTGGCTCAGAGCCCCTTAATGTGGAATATAACTGGATGGATAACACAATTTACATACCTGTTGTTGTCATACAGACAGATTAATCTGATTACTCTCTTTTTACTGTTTTCATTCTCACAACCAAGCTATTACTTAGGCCGATTTTAAGGCATCTCGCCTCTGGGTGGGATTGTCCCACTGCTCAACATAAATCTACTCGCACTTCATCATGTCATCTATATCCTTGGAAGACATTCTGGTTTGCATTCTTCTTAACTCTGATGGGTGACTCGGCTGTAGTGATGCCCAACAAAGCTGGAGAAAAGAAAACGACTCACAGCCAAACTCTCAGTCTTTCTCCTGCCAGCCATTATCATCAGTATACATCTGAGGGCAGCTGAAGTCATTTTGGCTGCTGCTGATGCTTACAGAATTACATACAGCACTAGAAAGGGGTTTAAATGTTGCATACATGCAAAACTTATAAGTGATATATGGACCATGGACAAAAGGCTGATTAACTGCTGTGTCTGAAGAATCCTTTATATTTTCTATGAGCTACTTGTCACTCTAAAAACAGTTTACAAGCAAAAAACACAGACTTGAGACAGATGATTCCAGTAAGACAACATTTGAAAAAGACAAAATGGACAAAACCTGCTACATAACCTCACTGGCATGAATTTTTGCTGTGCCACACACGGAGACTTAGAGAAAGTCTCTTTAAAAAGTTCCAATTATGTTAGCCACGCTGATATCTTTTAGTCAAGCTATAGCTGTTATTAAATATACTAGAATATTGTTAATGTTAAATGTTTTATTATATTAATTCAGTTTTACAGAAAATTTTATCCTCTAAGCTACAATAGCAGTATGGGGTCCACTTCCACTTCTGTGGATATCTTGCAAAACGAAATGTCTCTTAGTATTTTTAACGGATTAGATTTGTCCTGCCAGAGAAGAGGTAAGTCTTGGCAGGCTGTGAGACTCTGAGAGAGGCCTTGTTAAAGATGACTGGCTGTGATAAAGAGACGGGAGAAGAGGTGAGACTGAGAGAGCTGGCTGACAACCGGGGAATGTGTTTCCATCCATCACACTGATGAACAGGTCAAAACAAAACAACACAGCATTCCAGAAGACAGGGGAGGGGAGGAAGTGACGGGATAAGAGGAAAGACAAGGGGATGAGAGGAGAGAGATAGAAGAAGAGGAGACGAGAGAAGGAGAGGAAATGCAGGAAGAGGACAGAAAAGGAGATAAGAAGAGAAAAAGGGGTGGGAGGACATAAAAGAGGAAGGGATGAAAGAAGAAGAAAGGAGGAAAAGGGAGGAAGCAAGAGGACAAAGGAGAAGAAAGAAGAAGAGATGAGAGGAGAATATCAAAGAGGGGAAGAAAGGGATGCAGAGTAGATGAGAGAAGACAGAATTGGATAACAGGGGACAAGACAGACATGACTGGAAAGGGCAGAAGATGAAGACAACAGAGGAAGTTGGAGGAAAGAGAAAAGATGAGAGGAAAACAGGGGAAGAGAGAAAGCAGAAAGGAAGAGATGAAAAAGATAGGAGAGATAAAGGAGGAAAGGACAGAACAAGAGGAGACAAAAGTAAAGAAGAGAAAAAATGAGCAGACATACTGAAATGGAGGAGAAAGAAGAAAAAAGGGAAGGAGGAGAAGGAGAGGAGATAGATGGTGAATAGAAGAAAGAATGAGACAAATGGAAAAAAAACAGAAGTAATAAAAATCTAGACAGAAGAGGAGAAGACAAGAAGAGAGGAGACAATGAAGGAAATGAGAGGAATGAGGAGAAGGAGTGAGTGGAAGGAAAGGGAGGAACGAAGATGAGAAGAGATGAAGCAATAGAACAAGTGGAAAGGAAAGCAGACAGGAGGGTGTGAAAGGAAAGAGGACATGATAGGAAAGGGGGAAAGTTAAGGAGAAAGGAAAATATGATAAGATGAAAGACCGATGGGATAGGAGAGGAGAGAAGATGAGACGAAACCTAAGAAGAGGAGATGAAGTGTCAGAAAGAAAAGAAAGAAGACGAGTGAGAGTAGGGGCAAGGAGAGGATAGGAAAGGAAAGAAGAGGGAGAACCACAGACAAAAGAGGAGACGAGATAAGAAAAAGAAAAAGATATAAATATGTGATTGCAGCCTATTGAATTGAACTGACAGAAGAGGAGATGAGATGAGATGAGGAGAAAGAGGAGGAGGAGGGGAAGCAACAGAACAAGAAGAAAAGGAAAGAAGAGTGGTCAAAAGAACTTAAGAGAAGAGACAAATGGAGAGAAACAGAGAGGATGAGAGAAGATGACAACAAAGAGAACAAAGAGAGAGAAAAGAAAAGAAGGTGAGTGAGTAAGAAGAGGGTTGGAGCTTTGACAGAAACCTTTAAAGCAGACCTGAGCACACTACTCTCTCCATCGCCTCTCACTCATTGTTCAAACACCATCACTGCTGCCACGTCCACTTCCTGCTGCGCTAATACATTTTGAGGTGTTCCAGACCTCTCCAATATCCTGTCTTAAAGAGGCAATGTGTGCTACACCACACACACCATCCTTATGACTACACACACACACACACACACACACACACACACACACACACACACACACACACACACACACACACACACACACACACACACACACTTAGAGTAAGTTTATTAGCATTGTGTAAACGAGATAAGGCATTCCAGGCTGAAGAGAAGCAGTGAGGAGATGGAGGGGATGAGGAGAGTTCAGGAGACTGGGCTTTATGCTAATAAAGATGTTTGGGAGCAGCAAGCACTCATGTCCCGTGATGGATTATGCAGGAATGTTCAGCTATTCTGGTTAAAAAAAGCAAATAGAAGCGGCTCCGTGATGAATAATCAGCATGCAGACATCAAATTTTCCTTCCAAACCACCTCTGTGATGTTTCAGCTGTCCTGAACGTTCTGCCTGGACTTCATGACTTCCTTTGAAGTTCGAGGCCCGCGGACTGTGATGATGATGGTCAGTAAATCACACATAACAAATACTGCAGAGATGATTAAAGGTTCTTGAAAATAATTAGCATAGAGAAATATATGGAAAATCTACTTTTTAATACAAATTGAATGTTTAGTTTCTGTAGCAGCGATGTTCAAGCAGAAACCAATGGTAGAAAGCTGAAAGCTGCAGTTATCAGAGTCAGTAGTGATATTACAAATGGATCAAAAATGATATGCAATATGAAAGATGTCACTTAAATTACCCAACCCATCACCCGTCTGCAGCTTTTAGCAGTGCGACACATTTTCCACTGTGAGCTTTCAGACACATTGCACTGCACAAAGATCATCCAGACATTTAGGCAAGGTGACTCAGAAACAGGCAATGCTGCAGCTGTAGCCTGCTCCACCTGACTGTCAATGGAATATCATTTATTAAGAACTTTGGCTTGATAAGGACATTTCCAGCTGTACAATACGGAAAAAAAGGGTAAGAGAAACCATATAGCTGTGTCAGTATGTTTTTCAGGCACTGAGAAGCAGATGGGAAGAAAGACAGATAGAAATTGAGATGAAATAAGAAGTGATGAAAGGATGGATGTTGGACAGTGTCATGAAAGACACTGTTTGCGTGTCGTGATCCCAAAGCGTGGTGAATTTAACCCAGCAGGGAAACCAAACTCTGGCTTCAGTTTGACTGTGAAGCAACAGAGCCAGATGTTGCAAACGAGACATCAACTTAGAGACAAAAACAAACTACTGTGCACATCTGAAGGTTTACAGAGCTGAAATGAAGAGTTTGAAAGACGTTTATACCTGGGAGGCCATGTGTGCACGTTTAAAACCAGTGTAGGGCCTCTTCTCAGTGTGTGTTTGTGCATGTGTGTGATGCTATCACATCACATTGATCTATCTGATCTGTGTATTCTTTCTCTACACAGCATCACAGCATGACCTACTCCCACCATGGGTGGCACAGCACGATTGGACAGAGACCAGGAAGTTCTCAGGAAGGTCATTAGCATATGTTCATGAGAACATTTTGAAAAGAGTGTGGTGGCGTGAGATCTGCAAAACCTCACTGGAACCAGTTTCCTCCCATCCGCATGAGTGTTCCCAGTTAGTCTCAGTGATTTGTTATTCATCCAGGGTTTCTGCTGCCTTCAGTGATGACAAGAGAAGCCACAGTAAGGATAAAGGATCCCAGACGACAAACCGCACATACACACATACTGACATATTGCACGCGCACACACAAAATGAAGACTTACACTTATTGTAAACACACACACACATACACACACACACACACACACACACACACACACACACACACACACACAACTCAGCATGAAGCATCAGTTTATTTGGGTGGAAGTCACTGCACTTGTCATTTAATTAGGTCAGTCAATATTAACAGGCATTTAGCATGAGACCAGCATGAAGTGACTGAGCTGTAATTGCTCGTAATTTTGGCACTCAACGTGATCACTACACTGAGGCTGTTTCATCAAGTTTGAAACATGTGAGCTGATGCAACGTGATCAGGGTCATGAACACCAGTTTATTCACAACATGTTATATATATTCCAGGTAGTGTTGTGCATTGCTGTCTACCACAGTGTCATTTCTGATACTACCACTGGAGGATGCCACATAACTCTCCATATAATGGCTTTAAAACTGCACCAATCAATATTTCATATCAAAACTGTTGCAATCAATGCATTTATACTACTGTGGGGTGATGATCCATCACATTACCCCTAGTGCTGCTGACTGCAGGCTACAGAGGGCTCTTCTTGATCCCGGCCCAGCTGTGTCGGTGAGATGTTTTACAAACTAATAATCCTCTTATCTGGGTCATCTAATGTGCTGCTCTGCTCTCATCACGCTTCACTACACCTGAGATACACACACACCACCTGTGTATAAATGTGCACGCTCCAGCACCCCTGTTATCTGATGGTGCTGTGCTTTCTCTGATAGCCCTGCCAGCAGCAGGCATGCCACTGACACACAGGTGGTGAGGAATCCTGGTATGTGAGTGGCAAAGTATGTCTACTTACCAAACTTAAGGCCATCGGGACAAATTTGCCAAACACTAAAATGGATATGATTGTTGTCCTATATATATATATATATATATATATATATATATACACACACACACACACACACACACACACACACACACACACACACACACACACACACACACACACACACACACACACACACACATGGAGCTTTCAGCTATATGGCTGATTCCTTTTCACCACTGTCTGTCTGCTGGCCCCTCTGTTACTCTCTGTTTGGGGTCACCTGGATCCAGACAGTCTGTAAATTTGCCCTGTGCATACCTGCAACCCTCCACTAACTTGTTTGTATTAATCTTTTTTTCCTTGTTTGGCCTCTATTTCCAGTTGTTTTTCTGAAGCTAAGGTCACATTTAGTGACTCTGAATTATTGTTGAGTCACCTATCCTGTTAAGTTACCCTCTTCAAACATGCACAGCAACCTATGTTTATGTTTTCGTGAGGACTGACCTCCTGTGGTCTTGCACATAATGACTGTGCTAACTTAAAGGCAGAGGCAGAATTAACATGACTTTTTATATCTGAGGGAGAAGAGTCATGGTTCATGGTTGGGTGAAGAAAGCATGTTTGACATTGGAAACCACTATTTGGTTTAAAAGGTTTTTGGTATTAGGACTTGTTGAAGACTTGCATATACACAACATCCATCAAAACCCATCCCAGAGTGTATTTTTATGTTGTACGAATTACAAGCTACAATTCCTGCACCACTAGTAGTACCGAAATCAGAACTAAAATGAAACCTCTTTGATCCTATAGACTGTACTGATTGATCAACAGAACAAGTTGGGAAGATCATTAATTTTGCAGGCGGTCAAATTTCAAACTTTGACCTGATCATGACGCTGGAGGAAAAGTCTGCCAGTTCATGCTGAAGGGACCGTGACAGACTGAATCAAATTTTATGGCAATCCATCCAATGGTTGTTGAGAAGACAAATCCACAAACGTTAACCTCATGGCGTCACTAATGGATTTGTGAACAGTCCATTCAGTAGATGTTGAGATATTTCAGTAAAAAGACAAAAATGTCAACCAACTGGTGTTGCTTGCTTACATCCATGGTCCCAAGGCTTTATCTTCTGTGGACCAAGAGTGTTTGTACAAACTTTGGTCTTAATCCAAATGGTGGACTGACAGACAGACAATGCCATCCCTAGAGCCATGCTGCTTGTATGATTAAAAAGGCACCTTAGAAATATAATAAAGCAAGAGTGCAGTGCCCATTGACCAATAAATGTTGCCACAGTGTAACACATGGATGAAGGGATGCTTATTTCCGACAACATGGACAAGCTGGTGCATAGGCTGTGCACAAGCTGCCCATAGTGCCCTTATAAAGTAATCTGTCACCTATTTATTGCATTCCTCTCCCACTTCCATTCACATAGTGTACTTGGAGAAAAGTGTTTGTCATCAACGCTAGCGTGCTGCATACTGTACAATAGAGAAGAAAAAAAAAACACGTTGAAAAACTTTAAAGCCACAATAACTAATAAGCATAACTGTAAGATGTTTTCTTGTTAATACTGAGATTGCAAGGATCTTCTACCCGTGTCATTGTCATTATCATATGGCACATACATACACCCTCATCATTGCTGTAGTGACTACTTTACCTCCCCTGCTCTTGAATGCACCTTGCCACACACGACAGGAGCTATACATCTTTGCCAAACTGAGGCCGATGGCTGTGTCATTGCTTATCTAACAGTGTAAATATTATAGCACGGAGACAGCAGGTAATCTTACAGGCATGAAGGGACAGGCCTCAACCCAATGACTTGCCTTTTGTGAGGAGATGTAATTTGTTGTTACAGGGACAGCATGGTGTAAAAACAAAGACAATGTAAGATTCCCATTGGTCATTGAATTAAGAGATGTCCTCCAGACAGGGAAAATATGGGGATTATAGATGGAAAAGTGAATCAAATTCCAGCAAACACTGGAGAAACTGCATCAAAATGTCATTCCTTCAACGCTGTTGTAAAGAGTGGACGGACAGAGCTGTGAGCATGTCAATGTCTCACGTGAATGTGCTGCTCTTAACCTAATCTGTGAGGAAATGACTAGTGAAAGGTGAGGTGAAAAGACCCTGCAGCTCTGTGCATTATCACACTTATCAGATGCTCTATGATTTGTAGTGGAGCAGCACATGAAGAACGGAGCCCTCATGCTGGATATCACTTTACTGTAAACTACATGATAAATGCACAGGAGAGCAGAGGGGAGGGGGGAAGCACCACTATATTCAGAACAGGTGGCCCTTCGTGCTAAGGCAGAAATGACAAGCAGCTGTGGGAGTGTGCTTGCGCCAACACACATGCACACACTCACTTTCTCCTGAAAGACATGATTGTCTGTCTGCCTTTTTCTGTCTTTTATGATGCTCAGTCTCTTTGTGTGTATTCAGCATATCCTCAAACTCTGCAGGACAGACAGTCAAATCTGTAATGCAGTCATTTCATGAGACAGCAAGCAGCCTCACTTTACTGTCACTCAGTGGCATTGCTATGGTCTCTTGGGGCTCCAAGCAAGAAATCACTGGGGTCCCCACCCCACCCATGCACACTGCAAAAATTTGTTTTTTGCACACATAAATGCACAATTTCTGGGACATTTGAGATGAATATTGAAAAAACAGATTAGTGGTTCTCAAAGTGAGGTCCAGGGACCAATAGAGGTCCCTGAAAGCCCAGGACTATCAATAATCGTTGTTGTAAATAAGTGGCTGGGGCCCCCCTGTAGCTGGGGGCTCCAAACAACTGCCTGGTTTGCCTGTCCACAAGCCACGCCCCTGCTGTCACTCAGGTGGTCACAGGTAATGATTAACAAACAAACTGCATCAGCATATAAATAAAATAAAGTTAATCCAAAGACTTGTCATTAAGCTTTGATCTGAGTACTTCCTTATCAAGCTTGTAAAGTCATAAAAGAGACAGTTTTACTGGAAAATGAACATTTTAAGCTTTAAGATTTGGTGTTTCAAATCAAGATCTGTCTGTATGAGGGATACCAACTGCAACTTTCCAGTTTTGGTTCACTCTCACCACTCTCATAGCTTTGTTTTTGGCTGCAGCAGGCAGCTGTTCAGAGAAAAAGTTCTGAAAACCCACTGAAAACTACCTGCTCAGCACCAAACTGCAGACTGACACCGTTAGAGACTAGCTGTTGAGCATTTAGCAACTAAAGAGCCAGATATTTCCATCAAGAGTTGGTAGAGATCCTAACCCAGAAACAGAGCTAAAATCGAATACATTTTGGGCTTATGTCAACCAGATGGACAGAAACATCCAAATGAATGACTTACTGCTGCAAGTGTAAAAAACAACTCCACCTTAGTTCACCATACCAATTTAAAAGACATTTACGTGTTCACAACTTGTTTCCAGTCCAAAAGGTTATTGCAGGTTTAAATATATTGTTTCAATAAAAACCTACCATATCACATGGACATACACTGTTTAGGTTTACAGCATAGAAAGATTCAGGATTTTATCAATTTCAATGTACGTTGGATTTTTACAAAACTCCAAGCATGTGGGTAAGGTGTGGGAAGGATCATGGTCTTAGTTAAAGCTTCACAAATGAATATTTTTATATAAAGAATGTGTCAGCTGCATACAGTTTCATGTGAAAAGAGGCAAACCACAGAGCATTATCCTCTGACTGCAGTTTCCCTCAGCTCTATATTGCATTTTAGTGTTTTTTAACATCTTGTTTTGGTGTACAGCCCACACCTTTACTGTTTGGAAGTAGTTCAGATAAAGCCACTGTATGTTACCTGTCCATCACCAAATGGCAATGTAGGAACTAGCAAGTGAGCATAGTGGAGTATGTAGTGGCAAAAGAGCCTTTTAATTTTCTAAGGAGTTGATGGATGTCATACTTCTTAGGTTGGAAAAAACATTGACAGAGAACATAATTCACGTATTTGGCAGTCAAGTCAGGAGTGGATTGCTGAGTTAAGGATGCTCTGATGAAAACATAGCTACTGCAAAAGCAGCATTCACATAGCAGGGACAGAGTCTCTCAACAATCTGGTTTTGGTTTGCCAAAAAAAAAAAAAAAAAAGTTCTCAGAGAGTTTTGTGCTTTTAGAGTGACATTATCATCCTCTGAAACAAATTGTGCTCATCAAACCCTATGTAGCACACCTGCTAGCTCAAGGGGCAAGCTGATGCCTCGTCCACACGCATGCATAGACAGCTTTTTCTATGTGTTTTGGCCTTTTGTCCACACAAACACAATTTTAAGTCACTGAAAACTGGTGCTCAGTTCAGCTGCATGTGAACTTTGTGAATGTGAATTTTTTTTTGTTAAACAGTGCTAACCAAGGAGGAAAACCTCAATTTTAAGAAATATCCTTGGACATGTTGACTAGGTATTAGACTATTCAAGGCCGGCTTTGTAAGTATCTTTCTGATGTAGAGTTTGTGTGTTTCAGAATGGACAGGTATGTTTGTATAAGCTGTTGACTAAGTGACTGGCATCCCCTACTGCAAGCCAAGCAGCCACAGCTCCATGTTGCAGTCACCTATGATTTTTGGAGATCTGAAAGCTCATCTTTTGCAGTTAGAGCATGACACTAGGGGCTAAGGGCACAGATCCATGCCAAGTCGTGTTCTCTTTTCTCAACTCTCTGAACCTGTATGAGTATGCATGTGTTTATAAATTTCAGATTGAATGAGTGGCATGCCTGTCTCGCACGAAGGACCTCTGAGTGCCAGTTTCACGCTAAGGCCCATTCCAACGTCAATTCACTTTGTCAGTCAATTTGCTTAATGGACCTCCTCACCTTTCATGTTGAGCTGTTTATCTGGCTCTTGCCCAGCCAGCTCTGCTCTTCCATGGCCCAGAGAAACAGTCAGTCAGCAGAAACACCACATGTTTAGAAAACTGCTTAGAAAAGCTCTGGGAACACTGATAAGCTTCCATCTTTCCATCTTTATATCACAGTTGTATTCATAGTTATGTTATCCACCTGGTACTGAAAATCAGCAGCTCTTCATATCAATAAACCATTTCTCACAGCATGAACTTATACCTGTACTGTGCTATTCCTCCATAGTCCGAACAAGTAAATATGTACATAGACAAGCAGAGGCAAATAAACCATCAGCTTGTGAATGCATGTCCAAAGACTTGATATCCGGCTGGTGTCCTCAACATCCACTCAGGTCTCTGGTCCAGTCTGAAGCCGGGCCAAGAGTAACTCTCTGTGGCTGCTCTGAAGCCAGGCCGTGACTAACATGAACCACCGCCACCATCACAGAGCTGCCAGCCAGGAAATAAATACAGCTGGAGAAGACTGTGGACCAACAGGCCTTCCAGTTATGTTTGGTCCAAGGTGAGCCTGCACAGGACGGGGAGCTAGCAGATAGACACACAAACCTATGACAACACCTCAAACACATTATGTCACTCAGCGACTGTATGTTAACTTAACTAGAAAAATAATTGTGTTGTGAAAGGACACATGAAAGCAAAATAAGCAAATGATTTGTCTGTTTAACAGTGGACACATGTAATCAGTCAAATGGCAGTTTCTGACTGAACAGAGCCATTCGTCCCTCAGTGGAAGATTCAGTGGACATTTAAGTCTTCATGTATGTCATGATTAAGTCTGCTCCCAACACACTTTGTGGCATTTTGATTTTATTGCTACACCAACTGTTCCAACTGAGCTGAGCAAAAAAACTTTCTTTTGTGATATTTCACTTTATCTAGCCCTTCTAGTCAGTTTATTTTAGCACAAATTTAGAGAACAGGTGGAGAGAAACACACATGTTGTTTGTAACAGAATGATCAGATTTAGTTCCATTCAAAGCTACGCTGATACAATTCAGTTAAGCTAAGGTTTGGCATTTCTAAATACTATATTGGCATTTCTTTGATTTTTAATTCCAGTACCTAATGCCCTTGAACATTATGTCTTTTGCCAAACTTATCAAGGGACCTTAGCAGGGCAGGGGTGGGTCATGCTCTAGCAGCACAAAGACTTGGATTTAGTTGAAATTTAGTCTAAATCTCTTTTTCACAGCACTATCTATTTTGGGGAATTGTGGTTATGTTTGGTTTTGGTGTCTCATACTCTTTCAGTATATACCAGTTAATCTTTACACCCAAATACAACTGACATAATCATACTAAAGCATTACTGCTCATTTTTCCCTACAGTGTACAAAAGAGCAGCTAAAGCTAAGTTAATTACCCCTTTGCATTTCACTGCAGAATTACTGTATATTTATACATTTTACAAAAAAATGTGTAAAAGTTAAATATAGTCGTAAACGTTCTGCAGGACATTTACAATATACAATCTATGGCAGCATCTGCAGCCAAGTTGGGTATGAGCCCCTCTGATCCACGGCCCATTTGAGCTGCCTGGTAGAGCTGTGCTGCCCAGGCCTGTGTAACGACAGTGTTGGTGTGACCCATGTCCCGTTCTCTGTGGGCAGAGCAGAGGCATTCCAGCAGCTGTCACGCTCCCATCCTTAAGTAAATCCTGCTGGCGTAATCGTCCGAGGGAAACAGCTAGAGGAGTTGCTGAAACACTGGAATCACGCACTCACTTAACAGTGCCCGCATTGAGTGAGGCTCAGCAAGCGAGGCGGCTCAGAGCAGATCTGCAACACCTGCAACACCTGCCCCATTTAATGCTGCGTTCACATGATGTGGGGAAGACGGCAGATATGAGATTCCTGCTTGAAGAAGCTGTTCACATCAGATTTCAGCCAAGAAATATCTTTGAACTCACGCGGTAACTATTGCAAGTTGGGTTTGGCAATATACCACAATCTCTCTGATTTTACAAATGAAAACCAAATTAACAGATAAAACATAATAGTACTTCATATCCCACCAGAAATCTCTGTGCTATTCATCATTATTCAATATTTAAAGCAAGCTTTAAGACTGTCAATATAAGAACACTTTTTAGTCACCTGTTAACATGCTTTCAACTGTTACAGATTATTTCTATTGCAGAAAGTAGTTCCAGTGATAGCTAGAAGAGCGAGGTCTGTGGATTATCCTGACGGATCTGGACATTACTTATGGGAACAAGCATTTTTGCTGATTTCTTTTTAATTCTATTTTTCATTACTTTGAGCATCTTGAATGAAATTCTATTAATCTCATTTGTATTTGGGTGGAGGCAGAAATCTCACAGACAAATCTTCCAATAATTCATTACATAAAACAAAAGCTATCTGCATTGCGAGACAGAACAGGGGGTATGTGAGGTAGTATGTTCTTTAACTTGAGCTTGGAAGGTCAGTCTTGGTCATGGAAAAGTTGCTGAGCAGCTCCAAAAAATTTTGACCAGCTTTTCTGGAGTTGAAGATCCTGAAATATGACTGACAGCACCAGAAAAGTAATTGGACCTTTGAGTTAAGACGTGGTTTTTTGTTTTTTTATTTGGATGAATTGTTCCTTTAAGATTGAAATGTAGAATATATGAAGGAGCGCTCACAGTTACAGAGCAGCACCATATATAGGAGATACTGCATATTCAAGCCCCAATAGACTTTCATATGGAGGATATCACAGGGAGCAATGAAGGCGTTCTCTTCATTTGACTCATAGACATCAGTGAATTGTCAACAAAAGGGCATAAAGAGCCACTGATTCCATTTTATTTACCACAGCAAGTCTGCTGTGTTCTCCTCATTCCATACATTCTTGTCTAACACACACTTTCTGCCTCTCTCTCCAACACACACACACACACACACACACACACACACACACACACACACACACACAGAAGGGCCTGTAAGCGTCTTCCTCAATTAGGAATGTTTAGCTTTAACAGTGCACCGGCGTCGGCTAAGCCACGGCTCCCTCGAGACCAAGCCGCCAATCTCACTGAGTCAACACATGCGTACATACAGTACCCTGACTGCCCCACAAAATGAGTCAGACAGACAGACAGACAGACACACACACACCCATAATTGTACACACAATTTGCTGACATCTGTAATAGGCCTAATGTGGAGTTTGCTAGTTTAACACAGGCAGCGCCCCCTCTGGAGCTCTCTATGCATACACAATACTGATACACGGCTGAGGTCATCAGCCTCACCTGTCTGAGCTGTGGTTATATGTTAAATTAGTGTGACCATGTGTGTATGTACAGGTGGTATACACTACATTCATTCATACAAAAACACCTGGTTGTCTTGGAGTACATGTTTCTTTGTGTGTGGGTGTGTTTTGACAGCTGGGTCTAACCAGGCTGCACGGTGTCCTCAGACGTCCCAAAGAAACCTTAACCCTTTGACCTGGCACCTCAATCGCCACCACATGCCACCAAGTTCACACTGCAGCTCAGTTCAGCCACAGCTACATTTACTCAATACCAGAGTCGTGTTCAGGCAACGCTGTTATTAGACACTGAACAACAAGACCTGGATTTGAGGGGAGTGCCATCACTGAGTGTTCATGCTAAAATGTCACCATGGGAGCACTGCAGGAAAAACCTGCCGTAGTTAAGTGAAGCCAAAAGAAAAATTCTGTATATAGCCCAATATCACAAGTCACAGATTTGACCCTCCATTCGGATAAGGAATAACTACCCCCAAAAAATGTTTGCAATCATATGAATATGACTCAAGTTGCAGGTCTCTATTAACCAGTGAGCCTCCCAAAAATGAAAAAAACAAAACAAAACAAAAACAACAACTTGAAACTCTATGATGAAAATCTTGGTTCTGGTTTCTCTCAGGTGGTAATGGAATCCCCCGTTAACGCCCTGTGTTAACCTTCACATTGGGTGTGTTATGAACACACAGCATTCAAGTTTTACTAACACATTATCACCTGTAACAGCTGACTGTATTCTGAGAAGCTCAACCAGCAGCATTCACCAGACAATTCAAACAGTCCCATAATAACATCACTCTGACACAAAACCACATGAGAAGAAAAACAGATAAATATCATCAAGTTATTAAAGAATAGCAATGTATGTTTTCTAAGTTTTGTAATGGACACTCATTTATCTTAGAATATGGGTATTAAATTCCAGGAACTTTACTCATTAAAGGAAGCTCTTTATGAGAGTTTGCGTGCCAGAGCTTTGGTTCTCTATAGATAAGTTGCTAACCAAAGGTTTGAGTCAGAAAAAATGTTTATTTGCAATTTTGCAATCAGAGAATTTAATTGGATTGAAAATTGTATTGTTAGCTTCAGATTACTGTGAGCATTGCACGCAACAGAATTTTTAGATCTGTAATATCACTTTTCTTACTAAAATTCTCATTGGGTGTCATTGTTGACTTGTCTCCTCACATTTCCATGCATTCCTTAAAAAGACAGTTTCTTGTTTGAGCAGGTCTTTTACTTTAGGAACCCTGAATACCCAAAATTAATAATTCCACTTTGCAACTCTGGGACCACATGAGTTGACCAGTAGTTCAATTGTTGAAAATAATATAGATAAAAATACAGAAAGGATAAACCCATGTAGCCTGTATGCCTCCTTTGTGTAATGAACTGTTTTAGTCGCATAAAGCTAACCTGTTTTATATAAAGGGCCCTTGAATAAACTGTACATACAGATTTGCAATATTGGGTATTTCTCTTTTTCACACAGTAGTGTTACATGATTCATATTGATGTAAAGTTGGGGATGTTGCTATATGCCCACCTTGGAATAATGTAATTTTTTTGCCCACAGTGCATTGTTTTCAGACTTCACATTGCATAAAGGTTCCCCATTTTTCCAAAGAAAAGAGTGATTGTTGGTTATGATTCAACATCATTCTGTAACATTTTGACCACAGGGCTGCAGTGTGCCTGGACCCTGATGGGAAACACTCTGCTCTGGAGAATGTTCACTGAATTGAGTGTGTGTGTTCACAGTCCTGCCGTGTATGTGTGTGTGTTTATGTGTGAAAGGGACCGTGGGGTTTTAACCTATGTACAATAGTTTTTATTACTGTGGAGGGCACAGCCAAGCCGTCTGTATGTGTGTATGTACATGCGTATCGTACTGCATGCATGTCTGCATGTGCACGTGTCTGTGTGTGCATGCGCCAGATCCTAAGAATGCATGTATTGTTTATCACATTCCTGCTGTGTGTAGGGAAACAGGCAGGGAAACCTAAACCGAACAGGGCTGTAGACTTGTTGCTCTCCACAACCCGTCCACATGCTGTCCCAGACAGAAAATTGGGAGGGTAGGGGTCCAAATTACACTTGGTGAGAGAAGAGAACGCTGCGTTTGTTTTCTGCCCTGCGTGTTCAGCGTGTGTACACTGACAGGCTGTCTGTTATGGAGTGTAATGGTTGTGTGGCATATGTTTTTCTCTGGCTTGGCCCTCTGTGGGCGAGAGCAGCCTCAGCATGACAGGCTCTTTAAGAAGTATTATCGACTCTATCTAAACTAAACTGGTGTCAGTGTTCAGCAGAACATAACTGCAAGAAACACTGGCACTCTGTGTGTGTGTGTGTGTGTGTGTGTGTGTGTGTGTGTGTGTGTGTGTGTGTGAGAGAGAGAGAGAGAGAGAGAGAGAGAGAGAGAGAGAGAGAGAGAGAGAGAGAGAGAGAGAGAGAGAGAGAGAGAGAGAGAGAGAGAGAGTGCAGAACAGGGGTTAAATAGAAAACAAATCCATGCAGTAGTTTTAATCTAACTCAGAGGGCAAATTAGGATGAGGCATAAAGAGGTCCACTTGAAACTCTCTGCAAAAGCAAAGACCCCCGTCTTCACTAACTGCAAGTTGACCTAAAGTCACCACCTTCGTGCCCCCAGGTGACCATCTGGTTAACTTGAGTACCACTTGAGTACCTGGACGTGAAGATATAACCCCGCACCCAATATCCATGCTGTCAAAGATGCTTTCAGACTGAATGTGCATCAAGGTGTTGTGTGATCAGCCTCATTCTTCTCAAAACTCTTAGCTAGGAGGTTTAGGTGCCATTTATGAGAGCAGCTTGTACTAAAACTAAAAGTATTGCTAACATATAGCCTGATATCCGACTGTAGGATAAAGACATTTTCCTTTGCTGGTAACAGAATCTCCCATCACCAATGATGACTGTGTGATTCTGTCTTGCTGCAATCATATCTACAACACCTGGGGAAGCTGTTGTTCATGAACTGGAAATCTTCATTTGCTAAACTTTGTCTACAAATAAATATTTTGCAAGCAAAGTTATGAGTTTTGCGTGAATTTATAATAAGCATTATTGAGCAAAATTACAGTTGTACATAGGTGCATACCATGTGATCAGCATCTTTCAATGAACTGTGCATGGGTCTTGAAGACTACTCTGTTTTCTCAGTACACCTTGTTGATTCTGGGTCTCAGTTAGTTGGTGATGTGTCCTTTGTCAAAAACTGTCAGTGTTGTTTTTATCCCTGCAGATTGTGGTATTGGAATTACATGTATTTCTATCTACTCACACCCCTCATTATCTCAATTGTCCTCTTTACGACCCACTGGAACGCTCTGGATGTTTTCAGGCTGACCTGTTCGGATCAATCAAACCCTGGAGAGTTTCACTCCAGTTTGTTTGTGTGAAAGCAAACAAACCAACCACAGGATTTTGTCATAGTTGTTATGTGATTTTAGCATAATTTTAAAAACAGAGCTACTAATACATCCATCAGTATAATTGTGCTGGAATGAAAAGTTTTCGTGGTTTCGTGTGACAAACCACAAATACTGTTCATAGAAGGTCCTGCAGTAGTGACTCAAAAAAAATTAATCTGAAATTATTTTAAAATTACATGGAACGATTAATGTTAATGACACCTGTGGTTGGGGTGAAAATGGGTAAAATATTCCATCCTGGTCACGTGTTGAAATTCACCAAGCTTCAGCTTGGTTAGGCGATGCGCACGGTTGAAAGGGCGAAGGCAAACACCATGGTGTGTTCGGCTGATCACTGGCGTTTAGAGGCTCTACTAAGTGGCACCTGGTCCCTGCCAAAACAAACAAAACTGCGTATGTGTGTGTGTCTGTGATGCATGTGTGTCTGCGCGCACATGTGGGCGAGCGTGTTGCTGCTAAGTGCCACTGTGTGCCGGCCAAAACAAACAAGCTTAATGAGAAGCAGCTCCTGGGACAGAGAGCGAGAAAGTGAGTGAGAGAGCGATGGAGGAGACCCGGCCAGGCCAAACACACTGACCCCGCTGTCTCTCTCACATGGACTTAAAGGATACACTGTTCCCCTCTGTCCTATGGCACGAACCATCACCTTCTTCAACCTCACCCCTCTCACTCCTCCGCACTCCTTCCTGTCCCCGACTCTCACCCCTCTATTCACCGCTGAGGTGTGAGGGTGAAGGGGGCGATAGGGGGAAGAAGGGGGCTGTACGAGCTGAGTGATGGCAATTAGAAGGACATTTGTAACTGTGTGTGGGAAACACAGGGCAGTTATGCTGAACAAGTTGGTCCGTAGGAGCATTCGCTCAGCAGCTGTGGGTGGAGTGAAAGGAGATGCAGAGAGCGACTTACACAGGTTTCATTTTGAACTGACTGACTTACCCAGACAGACTCAGCACCTCACAGCCTTTTTTACACACATATTTACAAATTGATAAATAGAGTTGTTGTGGTGGCTGATAGAGTCGATGATGTCACAGAGGCCATGTCTGCTGATTGAGTATTTTTACTTCTAATTCTTAAAGAACATTTTGCTGA
The DNA here is from genome assembly GCF_039877785.1 of Chaetodon trifascialis. Taxonomy (NCBI): domain Eukaryota; kingdom Metazoa; phylum Chordata; class Actinopteri; order Chaetodontiformes; family Chaetodontidae; genus Chaetodon; species Chaetodon trifascialis. Next base: position 26,517,553 of record NC_092058.1, on the reverse strand, counting down.
TAAAATCAATATGTTTAAACTTCATACTTGCATGCTTATAGACATCTATTTATTCACAGTTAGCGGATATTTAGTGGGACTAAACTTTATAGATAGAAGTAAGACACCAGTGCTCAGTTTGTCCATGCTTTATGTGTTTATTCTGTCAATAGCATATGTCACATAGCAAGAGCTATGGAGACACCTTGTCAACATCCATTTCCTTGCTCTTATGGGTCTGTCTGTCCCCCTTTTTGTCTTCTGCTCTATATATGGTTCTCTCTCTCCCTGGTCTGCCCATGAATGTGTGTGTACCATAATGTTGTCCCCTCAGTCCCTGTCATGCCAAACATGCCCACTCATCACCGGACTCAGTCACCTGCCTGCACACCTGCTCTGCTTTAGCTCCTCATTGCTGTCCATTTCTGTTTGGCAGCCTGATCATTCTGTCTACCTGGTTCACATCTGTGAAAACGACTGACCTCGACTATGTGATTCATTGTAAAATAATTGCAATCGATGAAAATAATTGTTGCTGCCCTAGAGAAAATTGATGCACAGTGTTTGCAGAAAAGAATGAAAGCTAGTGGATTATTTACTTCAAAATGTACAAAAGGAAAGAATTAATTACATGAATTTGCCTTGGTGATAGAAGAATTTCAGTATGTATATGCAGTCATTCTCTTCAGTGTATTACTGCTCTCTACTCACCTATTGTATACATGTAAAACAAATGAGTGTATAAGGTTTGTGATGGACACTGGAACGTGAATTTGTCTTGCCAAATCTACTTTAAGAACACAGTGACATTAAGACCAGAGGTCCACACCTGTATTGCAGGGTAACATACAGTATACTGCCTGTTATTCAATATCTTTTTACCTCTCAAAGGAGAGACCAATTTATATACAACATGTGTACATGCACATCAGAGCACTTACAACACAACACATCCCAGAGGGAGTCTGTTTTGCTATATGAGACACTGGAAGAGGAGACAGGAGATTAAGGTCTAAAGTCCCTCAGACTCCAAGAGGATCCTGATTCTGGGAGGGGGGCGGGCTGCTGTTGGTTGTTGAATACAGATGTTTTCGAATTTGGTAGATATTAGGACTTCCCCTGAATGCTAGCAAGGAGTCGCTGTTGTCTCTGAGAAGGTGGAGGTGGATCACACAATGCGCCACAGCACTGAGGCCTTCTGCGCCTGCTTCTGTTTCACAGAAGGAACCTCTGAATCATCATTAACACCTGTATGCTCACCACTTCACTCAAAACTGAATTCTTTCTCGTAGTTTTCAAATCAGTATGCTGAAGAATGTCACACTGTTGATGCCTGATGACTTGGCCTGTTGAAACTCGGTCATGTACTCAACTTAACTTGCAAAACTGAGGACTTGAGACTTGACTCGGCCTTGACTGCGGTGATAATTAGCTGACTTGAGAGTTCAATCCTCAAAGTCTTGTGAAATCCCGGAGCAAAGAAAGATAAGGCAGTGCCAGCCAGGTTCTTGAATACTGAATTCAGCCTTTACACTGAAAGGTCTATGAAAAGAAAATGTTCTAGTATTCACAGTATGTTCACAGTGTTCACAGTATTTACTGTTGGTCTGAAAGACTGACAGCTTGACTTATACTTTGCTTACAACGAAACTTGCACTTGACCTCATGGACTTGAGACTTGACTGAATTTGATCTGACAGAATTCATATTTGACTTACACTTAAAGTCAAGGACTTCAGACTTGACCAGAGATTGAATCTAACAGACATGAGGCTTAATCTGGACTAGACCTCAAATAGTTTACTTGGGTTTGGTCACAAGGACTTAAGACACATCTTGAGATTTACTCAGACAGACTTGAGACTTAATTTGGACAAGACTTCAAGCAGTTTACTTGGACTTCATTTCAAGGACTTGAGACTTGTTCTGACTTGATTTGGTCTTAACGTCAAGGTGTTTACTTAGACTTTGGCATCCAGGATGTGAGACTTGAAATTGCCTCTGACAGACTTGAGACTTATTTGGCCTTGACCTCAAGTACTTGAGACATGACATGAGACTTGCTCTGACAGACTTGCGGCATGACTTGGTGTAGACCTCAAGTAATTTACTCGTAGTTGACCTCAGGGACTTGTGACTTGACTTAAAGTCTCTGCATGTCACTGTTCATTGAACACTTGTTCAATAGCAGCCACATCCTCTTTATTTTACTGTTTTTCATTAAGTTAGATGTGGTTTCTTCCATCCCCTCACCACACATCTTAGTAGATACCGTTGTGGTGCCCTTGAGCAAGACATTCATACCAGGCAGCGACATGTAATTGAGCAGAGAGAAGCAGAGTGGTGTTAAGAAGGTAGAATATCTGACAGGGTTCAGAGTGTGTATGCCATGATGTCTTTGTGTGTGTGTGTGTGTGTGTGTGTGTGTGTGTGTGTGTGTGTGTGTGTGTGTGTGTGTGTGTGTGTGTGTGTGTGTGTGTGTGTGTGTGTGTGTGTGTGCATCACTGTGTGTGTGCATCACTCACACTGACCCCTGCTTGTCAGGTCATATCCTGTCAATATCTTTTTTTTTTCTTTTTTTTTTTGCTGGTTGCTGCTTGTTGTTTGCTTTGGCGGCTGCAGGTCTATTGGGGTTCAGGTGTGAAGAGAGCAAGAGAGTGTGTTCGCATGTTCGTGTCCGAGTGTGTCTACATTCATGAAGGCTTTTGTGTGCGTGTGTACAGTGAGCATATGTTTATGCATGTGTTTGTGTGTCCAGTTATTTTAGGCACAGTCACCATGGTCGTTTATTTTTAGTCCTGAAAGACTTTGTGTGTATGCTTATGTGCATGTCTATGGGGATTTGTACACACCGCGCTTATGTGTGTGCGTACTGTGTATGTGTGTGTGTGTTTTGGCAGTGGACTGGCGAGTAGGGTTAGGAGGTTGTGGTGAGTTTGTGTGTTCAGAGCCGCTGGTGTGAAAGAGCAGTCAGAGCTGCGCTTCCCCCTGGAGAGAGAGTTTAATTTAGAAGAACAAGGCTCCTAACACACACTTGTGCCGCTGCCGTCTCCTTGGCCCGTCTCTCCACACCTCATCCCTCCCCTCCCCAGACCTCTCTGCCACTCTATAAAACTTTAACCATCTGTCCATCTTCTCTTCCCTTACTTCTTAACCTTTTCATCTCTTTTCTTCCTCTGTCTGTGACTCCTCTGCTCAACATCTGGCTTCTGATGGCGACCTTTAAAAGATTAAAGAGTAATAGGTTGCCACTGACAGGCAAAAACCTCTCAATTATCTTCTTGGCAATTGTCATGTTAGTTAATATTACAAAGTTCTCTGTAAATTTGTTTTTGCCTTTGTTTCGTCACTTACAAAATATCACGTCAATGTTGCATTCTGATTCATTTCACATCATATTCTGATTGATTGTTTTTAGTCTCCAAAGTTCTGAATCGGCCATTGGTGCAAGTGTCTTTTTACATGTTTCACTCATGACTGTCTTTCATCTCCAACTGCCACACAGTGTAAAAGGGCTTTTACAATGCAGTTAAGATGCCTTAAGATGCTTTTGGGAAATATGGCCCAGGTCGATTGTACATAGCACAAAGTACAAGACATGGTGGCCAAATTAAAGAAGAATTCTGGTTAATTAAAATTTAAATCTATTTAATTTAATTTAATTTTAATTTAATTTAATTTTAATTTATTTTTGTGGTTTTGGCCATCATTCCTTTCTGTAATAATAATATTGTACTCACCACTGAATCACTGTGTACAGGGAGCACAGCAAGCAGAAGTCAAAAAACACAATGAACAGAGGATCAGACAAGTTTGAAAGAAATTCCCATTGTAGCCAGTCTTATTTTAAAGAGAATTAGCATTTGAACTGTAAACATTTATCTCATTTTCAGACCAATATTATGGTCACCTTTGACCTAACATGTAAAGGTCATGAATAATTAATCTGACCTTTGGTGGCACCGTGGAACGGTGGTAACACTGTCGCCTCACAGCTAGAGGGTCCCGGGTTCGATTCTCGCTGTGGGCAATGGGGGTGTGTCCTCCACCATGCCTTCGGTGCCTGCTCGAGGAAAGGGGCCTTTCTGTGTGGAGTTTGCATGTTCTCCCCGTGTTCAACTGGGGTATCCTCTATAAAAAAAAAAAAAAACACTAAAAACATGCAAGAAGATCACCACCTGACCAATGGTGACAAAAGGAACTGGGTCCCTGGGCGCCGCTGTCGGCTAGCAGCCCACCGCTCCTGGTCTGCCACAGAGGAAGGACTTTCCAGGATGGGTCAAATGCGGAGAAAAATAATTTCACTAAGCATGGCGTGTGTACAGTCTCCCTCCTGTAGCAGTGTTAATGATTATTAATAAAGTATATCTTCTTCTTCTTCTTTGTTTCAGCTAAATCATGTTTTAAGATTTTTTTATGAACAAAAAAGACATTTTAAACAATTCAATTTTTTATTCAGAAATTCGTTTCCTAAGAATCTTGTGAAAAGTTGTTAAAGACATTGGAAATCTATTTCCTCCATCAAGTTATTAATATGAGTGACGGGTGTCTACACAATCATGCAGTCTCTGCTCAAGTTAGTTAAGTTTCTGTTTGTGATTGGAAATTGGAAAAAGGTGATGTCACATATTTCCATGAACCAATTGGAATTTAGCAACATTTGAATGAATATGTGATGACAGTTGGTGGGTTGTTTGTGCTGCCAGATCAGTGTCAAATCTGATCAGTCTACACCCACACAGTCCTGATGAGGCAGATGAGCTGACTTTTTGCGCTTTAAACTCTTTATATCCCTACTAAGATAACTAAGTATAGTTTTTGTCCACAACTGTAACTTTGAGCAGTTGCGCGTTGCACTTGCACCACCTTTTTCCTGTGATTGGTTGGTAAGTTTGGTTCAGTCATTACTGTGGCTGTTTATGCTTCGCTGTTCCCAGAAATCGCTTGTCAGTCAAACAGCGTGGTCAGCGCTGTGACGTCTTTCACCTTGGATTTTCTCCGGGTGGCAGGCTGTGCTGACAGCCATGATGCCTTCCTAACTACCAAGTTTGTCTGGGTTTTTTAATGGCTATGTGCTACATGAGACAAATCACATCTTTAGGATTTTCTACCTCACTTTTGAACTCTGGGAGTTTATGACAGTAATTGTAAAAGATTTCATGACCATGGTTAGGGCCAAATAACTGGTATGTTATATTAAATGCTGACAGAGAGCAGTAAAGCACAGAAAAAAGTTAGATTGTTGACTGCCAAGCTTTCTATATGTGTGCTTTTCCTTTATGCTGCAATGCATATGGAGCAGCAGGTCTGGCTGTTGTCTGCAGCATTCAACAGAAGTTGTTCTTGGCAGGATATTATTTCAAGGGAGAGTGCTCTCCTGTAGTTGAAGGATAAATCCAGGTAAACCGTTGGTATGCCCCGTGATAAATGTCTGTGGCGTAGCAGTGCCAGAGGGCACACATGCACACATTCAGACACAAAAGTTCACAACACCAGAGACGAACAGTGTTGCCAGGTAGTTTGGGCTGAGAGGAAGATTTCCCCATTTCATATGTTTGAGTGTTTAATGACTCCGTCCCTTCATAATGATGTTTTTGTTTCTGAGGTGATAAATGTCTTCTGGACCACCCCTCTCAGGCTCACTCCTGATGTAGCCGATTTATGCAGTGAAGAGGTGCCCTGAGGGGACTCTGTATAGTATGTGTCTGTGTAAAGTCTGAAAGGCATTTATCAGTGAACTGTTCTAAATCAAAGTTAAAATAATATAAATAAAATACAGACACGTAGGAAAAATTTTGATGGTCACTTTTTGTCAATCAAACAGGTGTAAGGGGATCAGGCTTCATGACATGAAAGACTTCAAGAGGAACAAGTCATTGGAAGGTCTCCTGTTGAACTTCTGTCCTGAATTCAAATGTACCATCTCAATCAGATATACTCACCAGCTCAATGTCGAGTGTCACATGCCCAGAATATGTGTTGTTGCAAAATCATGCACACTCGAATGAGTATAACTGGACTATTAGACAAGAGTGACATCTTGTGGTCAGAGCTGGCTGAGAGCTTTGCAGTTTGTCACAAGTGCCTACACACTTGTCAACACTACACACAGCGCTTTACATTCGGCATACCATTCACAATTAAAATCTCCTGTGTTCCTTTGGAAAGCAACAGCAATCACAATGCCAAGCTTTATTGACCAAGTTGTCAACAATATTTACTTCACTGTTCTCTTAGAAATCAGAGCTTTAGCACTACTAAGTCTATGGATGAGCTCTCCTGTTTTGAAGGAAAATGGAGGTAAAGGAGAGAGAGTAAGAGGAGGATGAGGAAGGACAGTTGTCTCAGATGAGATCAAGACCACATTGGTAGACCATGTGTTCAACAAGAGTATGAGGGAGGCTGAGCAGAGAGTTCAGCCCAACCTGAGCTGCTGCATGTTTGCAGCTATCATCTTTACATTCAGAACTGGTATCTGGTAACTGCTATTGACTATCTACACAATGCTAATGCTCTTTGGTTATGTATACTGTAGTGCCTAGCAGCCAGACACGTGTCAGTAGGTCTATGTTACTCAGTGATTGTTGGCCAAGGCCTGTGGAGACCACTACTGTAAACATGGTGGGAGAGGCACATAATATCATTACACTACAAGAAATCCAGAACTACAGTAGACAAAACGTCCAACAGATGGGCTTTTCTACAGCTTTTGCCGCTGTAATTCAGCACATTTATGTTTGTATTGATGAGGCTCACTTTAACCTCATCAAAAGAAGAGGATGGAATATTACTGGCTACTGGTGCCATTAGCCAGTAAGGCAGTAAGCACAGCTTAGGTGAGAGTGGCTACTTTCTGTTCATTCAAATATACCACCATGCGCTCAGGCAAACATTTCTTTCTTCTTTCTTCTCAAGGAGAATCAACTCCCGCAGTGAGTCAAAATCTGAGGCTTTGCACGCAGTGCTCCACCTATCAAATATTCCAGCCTTTTCTCTGGCGAACTCACTGTAGGTCTGATGAGGGGCTTTTTTATGATTTCTAAATTTCTGTCTGTACGCTGCAGGGACCAGCTCATAAGCACGTAAAATTGCAGCTTTAACCGAATCGTAGTGGGGGCTGTCCTCCACTCGGAGCGCAGCTACAGTTTCCTGACCTTTCCCATGCACCTTACACTGCAACAGGAGACACCACACCTCTGGCAGCCACTGCAATGTGGTAGCGATGCGTTCGAAGCAATGTACGAGTCTACTTCAGTTTCTCGGAACACAGGAACTACAGCAATGTGTTTGCTAATTTCAAAAGGTTTTTGAGCAGTGGTAGAGGATGGAGAGATACCTGGGGCATCAGCGAATGCTCTCGGCCCGAGGGCGTCTCTGTGAGCCTCGAGCTCTAGCTGGCGTAGCCGCACGGCGTTGTCAGCCTCGATTTCCAGCTGTTTTATCTCCAGCTGGAACTGCCTCTCCTGTGCCTTTTCCTGAGCCTCCATCTGGTGATGTGCAAGCCGTACGTTCAGCTTCGCCTCCACTCTGGAGTCAGTACTAATAGACAGCAGTTCATAAGCAGCGTGGACAGAGTTTGCGGCCGCTCAGCCGTTCCAGTCTCTGCCCCTGAGACTGTTTGAGCACCGGGAGGAGCATCTTCCACTGGCCCTGACTCCGCCGGCACCCCGATGATCTCCAGCTCTACCAGTTTATCTAGAACAAGAGCTTTAAGTTCCCCTTTCAGAATTTGTTTCTGGAACGAGAGACTAAAATAGTTCGCAACTTGCGCCAGATCATCTTTACGGCAGCCGTCCAATTTGTCCAACGAAGGACTGGCCAAAAACTGTTGCAAATCAAACGACATGTTCTCACTACCACACACACAGTTACTAATACAAAACAATTTAAACACTCTGGTTTGAACAATAACTTACCTTCCAGGAATCTTTTAACACATATCCCTGACGAGCCCCCACTTTTTGTTACAACCCAGCTCGCTAGGGGTAGGGAAGTAACAATTATTTAAATCAAAGTATTCAAAATTGTTTTAAATTACAAAAGGCAAAAGGCCAAGACAACGAAAAGAGCGAGTGGGTGCTTTTCAAACAAATGAAATAATCAAAACCAAAAGAGAACTCTCCTAAAATGAGAGTTTAACTAACTATAACTAAAAGAGATCTCTTCAAAAGGAAGAGCTTAAATAATACTAACCAAAAGAGAACTCTCTAAAAATGAGAGCTACCTAAATCCCACACCAAACAAAATGGAAAACAAAGCCCTCCTAAATGAGGCCTACTATTCAAATAGAAACAAAACGAGAACCAAAATACAAGGGAAAAAGCACCCCTAAGCCTATTGAAGCTAACAAATCAAAACTAAGTGTATGTACAAATCAGTTCCCCCCCTCTAAACCTAGCTCAATATCGAGTCTGGTTGCCAAACAATACAAAGAGTTGAAATCTGACAAATCTGTCACACACTAAGTGGACCTGCTGCTACACAAGTTGAGCAACCTACACCTCTACCTCACTGTTGTTCTTTTTCTTGTCCTTCCTCTCTTGCTTTTCTTTCCTTTTCCTCTCCTGCTTCTCGTGTTTTTCTTTCTTTTTCCTTTCCTTCATCTCTACCTTGTCTTCCTCTGTCTGTCCAGCCTTAAAGCAGTTCAGGTGAGACCAGAAGCTGCGTTTCTTCTTTGCCGCTGCCTCCTTTGGTGTCTCGCAGAGATTTTCCAGGTTCTCCACTTGCTCCATGATCGTCTCCCATTTCTTTGTGTTGTTGGCTAGCTGCTCTGCGAGCTTCTCCTGGAGAACTTCAATGCCTTCTGAGGCCTCTTTGAGCTTGTCAGAGAGATGGTCTTTCGCCTCTTTGAGAACTACAATTTTGGTGTCCCTCTGTTGGAGCTGCTGCTCCAGATGGTTCACCATCATCTGCAGTCTCTCCTGGTTCTCCTCCATCTTGCTCCTCTCCTGGCACCAGGTCTGTTCGCTCTTGACCAGCTGCTCTGCGAGCTTCTCCTCGAGAGCTTCTGTGGCATCTGTGGCCTCTTTGAGCAGGTCAGACAGATGGTCTTTCTCCTTGTTGAGATCCACGATTTCGGTGTCCCTCCGTTGGAGCTGCTGCTCCAGATGGTTCACTGTCATCTGCAGTCTCTCCTGGTTCTCTGCCATCTCGCTCATCTCCTTGCATTGAATCGTTTCTGCCTGTTCCAGCTGGGACTGGGGACTTGATGTCAAGGTCTCACCGCTGTTTGTCTCTTGAGAGCTGGCTTTCAGAAGCTCATCCCGTCTGCAAATTTCTCTCTCTAAGTTGGAGACACTGTAGCTGAGTCTCTTATTTTCAGTCCTCAGTTGATCCCTTTCATACCACGCCTGGTTCAACTGGATCTTCAGCTGGTTGATCTGGTGCTGACTGCATTGAAAGGCATTTTGCAGATGGAAGAATTCTGCGGGATGGATTGGATGGGCCTGACGAGCAGGACCATCAGTCATCAGTCATTAGGCTGTAGTTGTCTGTAGTACAGAGCAGTTGTCTGTAGTAGAAAGCAGTTCTCTGTAGTAGACACTAGTCGCCTGTAGTAGACAATCTTGTAGTACAATGTGTTCGTCAGTAGCAGAATAATAATCAATCAATCAATGAATTAATCGATGTAATAATCTGTACTGTGGAACGCGTATCTCTCTTGTGTGTAAATCCAAGGTCGATACTAGTCTGTTGGGGTTCGCAGCTGAATTTATTGGTGTGACATCAAAGCCACTTTGATGCTAGTCCTACATCAAAGCCACTTAGAACTACATTAAAGCCAGTTCAAGTGTAAAATTACTCACAAATCAGTCATAATGGGCTCTGTCAGTGTCATATTTATATGCTACAATATTATCTCATTATTCTTAACATGCATTACCATGTGAGAAGAGCTACTTTCACTCATTTTATATCCTCTGAGGTGGCTTATTTCACTCCATGAAAATAATTTGGATTCTTTCAGCTCATTGCAAGTTTTGAACCTTCATCTGCAAAGCAACTCGAAACTACAGCTGTCAGAAAAAAATAACATATTTTCCTCCAAAATGTAGGAGACTATAAAGGCTCAAGGAAAGTACAAGTACATCAATCTGTTTCAAGAGTTTTTATTCTGTACCTGATGTTTCCTTCAGCCCGGTAACCTTCAGCCTTCCCCTGAAGTTGGTATTATCATAAACTGTCCATTGAACACTTGAATTCAAAACACAGTTATTTAGGTTTGAATAAAGCTTGGCTGCAATGCACAAATGTTTCCAACTGATGGCTCAGTGGTTTCATGTTAATTCTAATCTTAAATCTCATCTGTGTTACTTGCATTAAGTCTACTTTTTCTCCTGTGGCTTTAAAACCATGAAAACGTCTTTTCTGACATCACCGGCAGCTCATCTCAGCGTCGCTTGCTGTAAATGTGAGCTGTCATGAGAGTGTTATGTGCCGGTGAGTGTAACATGGCTGTCACAGTGATGATCAGGTCTTTCCACTGATATCTTTTACTTCCTCAAAGGTACAAATCCCACAGTGTAAAAATCCCGCTTTCAAAACCCTATTTATAGTATCAACATTACATGCATAATTAAGTGCTCATTATGCAGAGTGGACCATTTCATAATCATTTCTGTTATATATTGGATGCTCATCATTTTAATGTTGCAGCTGTTAAGAAGAACGGTTACCATTCCTAGAAATGTTCTCAACATGCCCATTGGAGAGGGCTGTGTCAGCTGGACAAATGTCCCAGTATTCATTTCAGCATTTGAGTGAAGAGTGGAAAACAGCAGAGAAAGAGGCACATAATGGCCCTTTTTTTCATATGTTATTTCATCAACTCTGAGAATTTTTGAGGAGAGAAATTAACCTTGTAAAATTGACAGTTTTATGAAAATCAATGGCAAATTTGATCTTAAATTAAAGAACATCTGAGGAAATGAGGGCACTCACTGAATGGTGAGCCATTAAGGAGACCCTTTTGACTGGTATACACTGGTAAATATTAAGAAAGATTAAATGTCAGTGCTCATTTTTTTAAAAACATTTCTAAGCCAGAAATCTTGGTGTAGTTACAATATCAATTATGATGATATTATTTAATCATACATGTCTTAATATACATATGGGTATATAGAATAACTGTGACCAGTGAACCTGTCTACCTGTAGAATGTTTCAGGCAGGTGTTTTTGGAGAAGGGACTAAAGTTAAGTACAAGTACCTCAAACTTGTATTTAGCAGCAGTACTTGAGTAAATGTTCTTCTGTACACTACACCACTGAGCAGTACAGAAGCAGCTCCTGTTATTTACCATTTGGGAGGACATATTAGGTCAAGTTAATCCTGTCCAAACAGGACTTTTGTCTTGTTGAAATCTAGAGTAACTTAAAAAACCATATTTGATGACACACCAGCACTTCTTCTTTATAACCATCATAATATTATATAATACAGGGTATATACCTGAATATATAATATAGGGTAGCACGGTGGAACAAGTGGTAACAGTCGCCTCACAGCTAGAATGTCCCCGGCTCAAATCCTGCTGTGGGCGCTGGTGCCTGCTGCTCGAGGGAAAAGGGGCCTTTCGGTGTGGAGTTTGCATGTTCTCCTCGTGTTTACCCGGGGTTTCCTCCTTAAATAACCCCCACTAAAAACATGCAAGAAGATCACCGTCTGACCAACTGTGACGAAAGAGGATGGGTCCCTGGGCGCGGGCACCGGCATTGGCTGGCGGCTGGCCGCGGAAGAACGACAGACCAAGATGGGTCAAAAGCGGAGAAAATAATTTCACAATGCATGGCGTGTGTACAGTCTCCTCCCTGTAACATGTGTGTGTGTGCGCATTGATCAATAAAAGTAAATCTTAATCTTAATTTTAATCTTAAATCTTAATATCTTACAGTTCTTTTTATATTGTACGGCTTCATTCACAGACACACCTTTTTCAAAATGATTGATTTCAGATTTTTTTATTTTATTTTATTTTTTTTTTATTTATTTATTTAAATTTATCATTTTTTATTATGATTATTATTATTAATTTTTTTTTTTTTCAAATTTACTATTGTATGTTGTATGTTGATATTGTCACCATCACTGTTACGACCCAGCTTGCTAGGGGTAGGGAAGTAACAAAAAACAACTGGTGGAAGTGGTTGAAAAGAAGTTACTTATTTAAATCAAAGTATTCAAAATTGTTTTAAATCACAAAAGGCAAAAGACCAAGACAACGAAAAGAGCGAGTGGGTGCTTTTCAAAAAAATTAAATAATCAAAACCAAAAGAGAACTCTCTTGAAATGAGAGTTTAACTAACTATAACTAAAAGAGATCTCTTCAAAATGAAGAGCTTAAGCAATGCAAAAAAAAAAAAAAAAAAAAAATCAGAAATCAATCATCAGAGTCCAGGGAAGCTTGGCTTCCCCTTTCATCCTCCTTGGTTGGGGCATCCTAGGGAGAGTTGGGGGACCATGGAATCATTTTTACTCCCTTCTTCAGTTGATTGTCATAATGATACTTCACTGTTTTATCATATCTAAATATATTTTGTACGTAGTTATACTTATGTATTTCTCTGCTTTGTATTTTTCTATTTTGAATTTGAATGTATGTGTGCATAGAAGTAGCCGCTGGACTCCGACAACTTAAAGAAACACTTGTATAAAAAAATCCAGTATATTTTTGTAACATTTTAACCTAATATCTCCTGCCCTGGACCACTGTGAACTCCTTCAGAGCCTAATTAATTTTGTTTCCACCTAACAGGTGAGACCTATCAGCTGAACTGATCCCATTGGCTGTCCTCGATGCACATCCTTTATATATATATGTATGTATGATGTGAGCACTTCTCTTAAACTATCCTGATGAAGGTCTAACGACTGAAATGTTGAAAAGGCGAAAGTCACCTAAACTGCAGAAGAAAGGAAGAAATAGGGGGATGCTCAAAGAGGATTGTTACATGCAAGTTAGCTTGATGGGACTTGGTTTTAATTATAGATGGATATGGACGGCAATTGCTGCCAATTTGGAAGGCATTTTGACTTTTTTTTTAATTGGATTACAGCTATTCAAGTCTATATTAACACCCATAATTGTTCTCCTACAGATGCCAAGGGGGAAGTAGCCCTGGTGCTGCTGCCAACCATGCTCCCTCCGCCAGTGTATAAAAAAGGCAGACGGCTGGTCCGTGCCAGCATTGATGAATGAAGAAGAGCATTCATGGATGCGCAACCTGTAAGTAATTCACCTTTGAGCATAAATCAAAACATAAATTAATTTAGAAACAACCTCAGTTGTTGTTTTAAAAAGTTGGAAGGAAACATTGCATGGTGAAAACGTTACATCCTTGGAATGAGTGACAGTGCAACGTTAGATAATGTTACTCATTTCACAAAGCACAATTCTTAAAAGTTATAACTCGCATAAGACTGCACATGCCACATGATTTCATTGTTAAAGGCACTACGACAAACATTTTTTTTGCTTATTAAATAAGTCTTATGTGGATGAATCTTTGTTATTCACACTTACTAAAGTGCCTTGCGAAAGTATTCATACCCCTTGAACTTATACACCCATTGACACATTGCAACCACAAACCTAAATATTTTTCATTGGGGTTTTCAGTGTTCGACAAACACAAGGTAACACACATTTGAGAAGTGAAACAAATGATATGATACTCAATCCTCTGATACAGAGGGGGCTAAATACTTTGTTGAATCACCTTTCACTGCAGTTACAGCTAAAAGTAATCTGGGGTGTGTCTCTACCAGCTTTGCACATATACACACTGCATTTTTTGTCCATTCCTCTTTGCAAAACAAAACATCTGTGAACAGCAGATGCTGCCACCACCATGTTTCACACTGTGGATGGTGTGTCCAGGTTCATGGTGGTGGCAGCATCGTGTTGTGGGGGGCTTTTCTTCAGCAGGGACAGGGAAGCTGCTCAGAGTTGATGGGAGGATGGATGGAGCTAAATATGAATCCTGAATCCTACTGAGGATCTTTGGCAAGATTTGAAATCTGCTGTTCACAGATGCTCTCCAATCTGACCCAACTGGAGCTGTTTTGCAAAGAAGAATGGACCAAAAATGCAGTGTGTAGATGTGCAAAGCTGGAGACACCCCAGAAGACTTTAGATGTAACTGCAGTGGAAGGGGGTTCAACAAAGTTGGGGTAGGAATGGGTTGAAAGAGCTTGAGCTGTGAGCTAATGATACTTGCTTTGCCCCAGTAGAGATACTTACCTTATTTCTTTTATTTCTCATCATAGGTCGGAACCAACATGGTGGAATACCTTGACCAGGCAAAAACGTCGAGATCCTGCCCCTATGTCCTCCTGCTGGAGAGCGGGACGCGGAATTCTCAGGTGTTTTCTGTGATCTCGGGGAGCACGATTGAGGCTGGAACAACACTTACAGCGGTAGATACCTGTTTTAAAAGTTATCATGTGTTCGACTTGCACTACCCGAGAGAGTGCACGCCAACATGGCAATTCCTCCAAAGTGTGGTTTTTGAAATGGAGGGAATTGTTTCGCCAGCAGTTGGCTTTCTCAGGAGCCAGCTCCAGGCCTCCGGACACCCAGTTTCTCCTGAATAAATAATATATAAATAAATAAATTCAAAATAACCCAGCATGTGTTCTGTCCAATATTTAACCAGTGTTGGTTTAAAAAAATAATCCATATTGGGTTGTTTTTAACCCAACATTTTTAAGTGTGCAGGCCCTTTTTACTGGAGTCAGATTTAACAGTTTATTCATATGTGCATTTATAGTGAGATCTTTGCGCCCAAATCGGCTGAGAAGCATTTTTTTTGCATTGTCATAATTTTCGTCTGACAAAGAAAGTCCGGTAACTACATTAGCTGCTGTGCCATATAAAAACGATTTCAAATATGTAAATTTATTAGACTTTTTTAGACTTGCATTATTGTCAACAGTTGTCTCAAACTGGCTCCAAAAACTTTGCCACTTACTGACATCTCTGGAAAACTTTTCAATGACCAGTTTTGGCAACTTGACTGCTTATCTTCTCACCTCATTGTTTGAATGCTGGGAAGTCGCTGAAACTGCGCTTTTGTTGTCCTCGAATTTCTCCTTCGGATGCATTTTATCCTGGTCTTTCTTGACGTGATTCGATCCATATATTCAAAGGGTGAGTTAACCTCATTTTCCAAATCATCCACTTCTGTTTCCGCTTCAATTTAACGGTCATTATCCAGTAAAGCTGCCTTTCTCGCCATCAGTTGTTCCAAGTATTCTTCCAACACATTTATGCGGGGATCTTCTTTGCCAATCTCCCAATCAATCTTGTCCAAGAGTCGTGTCGTAGCAGCCCGTACTACTCCCCTTAATTTCTTTTGTCTTTGCAAGTCCGACATTATTGTCCTGTTACCCGCGTCTTCAACTGTCATTCATTCCCTTTTTCTTCTTTCTTCTCTTCTTCTCAAACTGCAACAAGGTGGAGCACTGCGTGCAACGCCTCAGATTTAGACTCACTGCGGGAGTTGATTCTGCTTAAGGAATTTAAGAAATGTTTGCCTGAGCGCATGGTGGTAGCAGAAAGTAGCCACTCTCACCTCTGCTGCTGTGCTTGCGGACGAATATGCGCTCACTCACAAGACTGTTTTCCAGTCAGTCTCTGTTGATAAGTCCCAGTATACTACAGCAGCACAGAGCAGCATTCACAAACCACGTAGCCCAAGGAGGGAGGAAAGAGAGTGCTTTTATTGTCACAAACCTGGACATGTGTAATGTTTTTAACTCCTTTTTAACATTAATAACCATACTCCGCTCGGACAGTCATCACCATGCTCTTTATTTACTTCGCTCCCGCTCCCATACAAGTCACGTACTCTATGACCTCATTGCGCATACACAACGTGTGTTGCCAGATACTATATCCCCCCCCTTCTAGATAATGACTTACAATACAATAACTCATTAACAGTAGTTAAATTGTTAACACAGATCTCCTCGTAATAACACATGAAACTTGTAATACTCAATTATAACTTTACTGTGACACATCTTTGTGTTCACCACACTTGCATAAAACCATAAATTCACTTCATTATATTATAACCAAAAATACTTTCGCTAAGGCTAGGGATGTATTCAAACTCATCCATCTAAACAACAGCCTTATTAAACACAAAAATTCAGTTTAACCAAAACTTCTTGTTTACTCACAATGTATACCAAAATAGATCAAGTAATCTTCAATTTATAAGTCTGACTGTACTTCAAATAATGCTTTTTCATTTTTTTCTTTCCTCATGCTATATCAACCTGAATGGCGAGGGGTGGACTACCCTGCCATTAAGACAAGTACAAGGGATTATTCTGCCCCTTTTGGCACTGTCTGTCTAAGCCACAAAGTGTGTGAGATGAGTTGGCCGCCTCCTGGTTCTTTGAGGTCTACTGTCCTGCTGGGAAGCATCATCAGGCACTATTTCAGCAGTTCCAGTTACACGATTCGGCTCAGCAGTGTCTTGTTCAGGCTCAACCCATAGCTTCACTAATGATACATGACACATCATCTTCCTGTTTCACCGTGCTTTCTTTTGCTCTTCTGACTCTGTCTGCATTTATACGTCCCTTCTCCTTCCTCACAGCATCAGCTGTACGAACAGCAGCATCGTGTCTTGTAGGCTGCAGCTGGGATTCTGACAGTTCAGGGAGTTTGGTTCTGATCTGGTGGTTGAACAGTAGCTCGGCCGGACTGCAACCTGTGACACACTGCGGGGTACTGCGGTAAACCAGAAGAAAAATGTCCAGCACAGTGCGCCAGTCCTTTCCTTCAGCATGAGCTGCACGTATGGCCTTACAAAGAGTTCTGTTCTGCCTTTCAACTTCGCCATTTGCCTGCAGCCAGTATGGCGTGACACGGCGATGTGTGATCCCACGTTCCTGTAGATATGTTTTGAATTCCTTTGACACAAATGGAGTGCCATTGTCTGTCACTATGCATTCTGGGAGCCCGTGTGTTGCAAATGAGTGTCTCAGACGATTTATTATGTTCGCAGAGGTGGGGTTCTGAAGGATATCAACCTGCCACAATAGTTCACAAGACCCAAAAAACTCCTCACCTCAGCAGCATTAGTTGGTCGACGTGTATTTTCTTAGACTGAGCTGCTCCTATTCCGTTCTTGGATAGCACGTGTCCCGTAAATTCCAGTTGTGACATTCTGAATTGACACTTTTTGCTGTTGACTGTCAGATGCCTCTCTTGCAATCGTTGCATGACTTGGTGCAGCCTCTCATCATGTTGCTGTATGGTTTCTCCTGATACGATGATGTCATCTGATATGTTGTGCACTCCAGGGATGCCTTGCAGTATTTGTCCAATGATGTGTTGATATATCTCAGGCGCAGATGAGATACCAAACATCAGTCTCTTATAACGCCACAGGCCTGTGTGTGTTACAAAAGTGGTGAGTGATCTGGACTCTGGCTCCAGCTCTATTTGATGGTACCCCCATTTCAGATCCAGTTTCGAGAATACTGTGGCTCCTGTCATGTCCTCCAGTATTTCGGCGATGACGGGGATTGGGTGCCTTTCTCGCACTATGGCCTCATTTGCGCAACAGGTTGTGCAACTGGCTGCACGCTGTCGTTCACATGCAACTTCAGCTGAAAGTCTTTAAGTTTTCCTAAGCCCTGAAAACAGTCTTTGTATTTGTCCTCTATGTCAGCTGTGAAAGCTGTCGTATCTTGTGGCTGGATTGTATTCACATGTTCAATAGGTCCAATGTGTAGAAGTCCCAATTACCCAGCAGTGTGTCTGCCTAACACACAAATTTGGGCCTCTTCAATCACTTGGACTGTGATTGTTTCTGATGTCTCATTAGCTTTGAATTCAGCTGTGAAAATACCTTTTACATGTAGTGGTGTTGTAGAGCCAAATGGATGGACTCACTTCTCTGGGCGCTGTAGCTTGATGTAACTCTTTGACTTCAACTGCTCAAACTTGGATTCTGTCACGATATTACATGAAGTCCCCGAATCTATCAACATGTCAACTGGTTGGTCATTTATTAATATGGACAGTGCCCCCTCGGCAGCACGATCATTCACTGTGAACACATGGTCATCTTCACTGGCACTGGGTCCTTGGTGTGTTACTGTGGTTGTGACTCAGTTATTAGTTATTACACTTTTTGTTCTTCGCCACTGTGCACTCACGGCTCATGTGTCCAGCACGCCCCCATCTGTAGCACTTGATGCTGTGCTCATCACGCGGTGACTGACTTTGGTGTTTAGTGAATCTGGATCTTACAGATTTATCTCCACTTTTGTCACATTTCTTTCCTACCGCATTAATTGTCATTTTTTCCATCCTTTCAGCCCGATAATCTGCTGTTTCCATCACTCTTGCGATTTCTTGGAGCACTGGGAGTGTCAAATCTTTTTCTCGCAGCAACCGTCTGCGCAGTGCGTTTGATGAGCGTTTATCAATCACTTGATCACATATGAAATCCTCTCTGTTGTCCCCAAACTCACATGTAGCGGCCAGCTTCTTTAATCTATGCACAAAATTGTCTGTGGACTCTCCTTGTGCTTGTTCTGCTTGTCTAAACACGTCTTCCATAGGGGATATTTTTCTGCGGTGTAAAATGGGCATTCAACTTATTTACTGCACCGTCATATCCACCGTTGTTTGCATCATCCAGAGTGAAGAAGATGTCTTGGAGCTCCTGCTAAATGTAGCAGCAAATGCATGCATCGTCGCGGATTCCCGACGCCACTAAATAGAGTTTATAACTATTTAGCCATCTTTCCTAGCAGACGCCGACATTAGCTGGGTCGCATCTTTGCATTGTACACTGCAGCCGAAAGGCATTGGTTTAACCAGGGCAGAAGCCGGTGTTAACACTGTCACTTTTGACCGCGAGGTGCCAGATGAATGCTTCAAACCATTCATTTTTGAAGGCCTGGTATCACTAACAGGTGAGCCAAGCGATCAGCAGAGTGTGCAAATACTCAGACACGGGTGGATCACAATCAGTGATTCTTGCAAACGTATTGCCATCCTCTGATCAGTCAGTATGCGAGTATGGTGCCGTATTACGTGGCATGGAGATGGGATACGTTCCCTGACCTGTAAACCACATTCACGTACAGTCTAGATTGGTCACAGGTTTTTTTCCCTGTCGCTGTTTGTGCTGCCCTCCCCATTGAGGGGGTAGCTTTTCTGATGGGGAATGATATAGCCGGATACAACGTGATTCCTGCACTAGAAGTGCTGGATTCCCCGCAGCGCACTGAGCTTGGCGGAGAAACTTTGACACGCACTGATTTAATTCCTTCATGTGTCGTCACTCGCGCACAAGCACTAAAAGACAACGATGTCTCCCTGTCTGATAATATTTCAGTGACAGCCTTTTCAGGGGAGGGTGAATTGGCGAATGAAACGGAGAGTCGCTCTGCAGCTTCGAGTGACAGCGCTGCGGAGCTGGTGCGCTCCGATAGTCTCGACGCGCTCTTGCCGGATTGTCTAGCCTTGTCGGTGATCAGTGAACGTGTGTGCTGCTCAATGGGCTGATCCAGCGCTACTGAAGTGTTTCTCAAACGTCCCAGGGTGGATATTGTGTGGACTCCTTAGTGTCAGTATGCATTTTGAAGTGTGGAGTCTCTTCTCAGGTATGTGCCTGTGCTCGCTGCTCCTGATCTTTCTCGCCTTTTCGGGTTGGGGTGGATGCCAGTGCTGGGGGTAAAGGAGCTGTGTTGTTGTGAGAGGATGTGGATGGGGTCGACCACCAGGTGGGTTGCTTTTCCCGAGCGTTCCAAGCTAGATATTCCTCCGTGGAAAAAGAAACCCTTGCTTTGTTGTTGGCACTTCAACACTTTGAGGTGTACCTGCAGTCCGTGGCAGTCTTCACTTTCCACAACCCGTTCGTTTTCCTGCCCCACATGTACAATCATAACCAGCGCCTCATGCTGTGGGCTCTGATTGTGCAAGACTATAATCTGGACATCCGGCATAAGAAGGGTTCAGATAATGTGCTAGTTTTAGACTTTAAGTCTAGAGTGTAATTGGTTAAGCTGTAACAAAACCCCTGGTATTGTGATTTCAGGAGAAAGGTGTTAGGACTGCCACCGTTTTCGGGGGTGTTTGTGTGGGTTTGGGTGTGTTCTTGTGCCCCTGTGTAAGTGCATGTGTGTGTGTGTGGGGGGGGGGGCAGCCAATGTCCAATCCCTTGTGAGCAGTGATCTCCTGCCGGCTACAAGAGACATCTCAGCCAGGTAGTCTGCGGCTGGCATCTTTGGTGACCAGTCCTTGGCACAAGAGATCCACTTAGTGTGTGTGAACTGAACTAGTTCATTTTTAAATTTGTGAACTTTGAACTAGTTCATGTAGAAAGTGAACTTTTCCAACACTGGCTAGCTGGCCAGCCGGCTTTCATGTGGGCACATTAAGGCTTGAAATCAAAGGACACCTGGCTTTGATTACAACGGCTTAATAACTATGACGTCAGCACATAAAAGGCACTGTCATGCATTGTCATGTTTTTGATGTCACAACATTAAAGGATAGCTGGCTCTAATGTCCCCATCAACGGCTCGCTGGCAACATCAAAGGACAGCTTGTATTGATGTCGCCACATCAACGGACCCGTCATCCCCTTGATGTTGCTGACATCAACGGACCCTGTGATAGCCCCGACTGTCATGACAACAACTTCCACACTCATGTTGATGGCAAGGATAGAGGGGCACCAGGGTCTGAAGATTCAAAGGTTTAATCCACATCAAAGATATGTCATCCATTTGATGACAGCACATCAAAGGATAGCTGGCGACATCAAAGGCGAGCTGGCTTTGATGTCGCCACATAAAAGGCTTGTCATTGCTAGCTAGATGGCAACATAACATAACACACAAAGACGGTCATGCCTTATGGTTAGCTGGATTTGATGTCAGCACATCAAAGGATAGCTGGCTTCCCCACATAAAGGCATGTCAT
The DNA here is from genome assembly GCF_039877785.1 of Chaetodon trifascialis. Classification (NCBI taxonomy): domain Eukaryota; kingdom Metazoa; phylum Chordata; class Actinopteri; order Chaetodontiformes; family Chaetodontidae; genus Chaetodon; species Chaetodon trifascialis. Next base: position 26,496,607 of record NC_092058.1, on the reverse strand, counting down.
CCGTAGCTAGCTGGCAACATCAAAGGCTAAATGATTTTGATGTCGCAAGGTAGCTAGCTGGCAACATCGAAGGCCAGCTGGCTTTGATGTCGGCACATTAAGGAAATCAAAGTATACCTGGCTTTAATGACTATGAAGTTGTCAGGGAAATTCTCCTTGTTGCTTGTTGAGAGTTGCTAATTCTCTGAAGAATTACAGACTCGGTGTGATGAATCAGGTCTCTTTAATACATGCAGCATGGAGGGAAGACTTATGCAGAGTGTTCTCTCTAGATCTCCACAATGTCTTGGCTTTTATACTTTTCAACAAAAAAGGACAGATGGTTATCACACACACCGCAAACTGTAATCATAAATCTTTCCTTCAAAAATAAAGACCATTTGGGGGAGTTCACTCATCCTGTTTCTTAGGGTTTATACTATACCATAAACTCCTCAGGTACAATGAATTGTACCTTAACCTTCCCCCTCTATCCTGTGTCCCTCATTGAATGTCCTTTGATCCTTTTGCTCCCCTCAGTGACAAAGGGCCATAAAGAGTTTTACAATTCGTAGACTGATTCCCAGGATTAGTAAGTCATGTAATTCCGACAAAGTCAACACATAAAAGGCATTGTCATGCATTGTCATGATGTCACAACATCAAAGGATAGCTGGCTTTGATGTCGCCACATCAAAGGCATGTCATCCCTTTGATGTTGCAACATTAAAGGATAGATGACGGATGACGTCTATCTCCCTGCCAGCGGACGCCACAATTTCAGCCGTCCACTTGCAGGGAGATAGACGTCATCTGTCATCAGCGGCTACCTGGTGACATCAAAGGCTAGCTGACTTTGGCTAGCTGTCGCCACATAAAAGGCTTGCCATCGGTAGCTCAAGGCTTGCAATCAAAGTATACCTGGCTTTAATTACAACGACTTAATGACTATGATGTCACCACATAAAAGGCATTGTCATGCATTGTCATGTTTTTGATGTCACACCATCAAAGGATAGCTGGCTTAAATGTCCCCATCAAAGGATAGCTGGCAACATCAAAGGACAGCTGGCATTGATGTCGCCACATCAACCAACCCGTCATCACTTTGATGTTGCTGACATCAACGGACCCTGTGATAGCTCATCACAGATGGGGATGACAGATCATACAGAGGACTCATCCAGGATTTTGCGGACTGGTGTCAGCAGAACCACCTCCTGATTAACTCGGATAAAACCCAGGAGCTGGTTGTGGACTTCCGTCGGCGCCCGCACTCTCCCCCATCACCAGTGAGCATCCAGGGAAGGGACATTGAGATGGTGACATCTTATAAGCACCTGGGTGTTCATCTGAACAACAAACTGGACTGGACTCATAACACCACTGCAGAGCAGACTCTATCTGCTCAGGAGGCTGAAGTCCTTGGGGGTGCGTGGGGCATTCCTGAAGACCCTCTATGACTCCGTTGTGGCCTCTGCCATTTTCTATGGTGTAGTATGCTGGGGGAGCAGCATCACAGCAGCTGACAGGAAGAGGCTGGACAAACTTATCAGGAGGGCCAGCTCTGTCCTGGGATGCCCCCTGGAGCTGGTGGAGGAGGTGGGGGAGAGGAGGATGACAGCCAAGCTGTCCTCCATGACAGACAGTGACTCCCTGTTATGATCCCGGCTTCCTGTCTCTCCCTGTGTGTCTCCTCTCCCTTTTCCCTGTGTGTGTGTCTGTCTGTCTACCCCTGGATCCAGGGCTGGGCAGCCCCTCACCCGCTGCCAGCTCCTCCCACTGCTACTCACCTGCAGTCACTCTCCCTGATCAGGGAGAGTATTTAAGGTATGGACCTGCTCCTCTCCTTTGCCGGATTATTCCTCATTCCCATGTCGAGTTCTGGTTGTTTGGTCCGTAAGTACGAGTCTCTTTGTCTTCCTCTCTTGTTATCAAAAGTCATTATTTTGTCCTTCGTTTTTTCCAGCCTCTTACGTGCTGTGTTTTTCTTTTCAGTGCCTGTCTGCCGCTTCCACGCGTGCCTCGTGCCATACCCGCTTCGTCTGTGCTCCCTTAGTTCATCCACTCCGTTTGAGTGCGTCTTTTGTTTTCTTCGTCCTCCACTCCGTTTGAGTGCGCCTTTTGTTTGTTTATCATTCCGCTCGTTGAGCGTGTTTTCTGTTCTTCATTTTGTTAATAAATTTATTCCTGGTTTTACACAATCCCTGCCTCTGGTTTCTGCATCTCTGGGTCCTAATACTCGGCGGCTGTATAGCCTTAACACTCCCACCCACTCCAACACACACTCACTGCACTGAGGTGCTCCATCAGTGATAGGATGCTACATCCAAAGTGTGTGAAGGAGCGGTATCGCAGGTCATTCCTTCCGGCAGCTGTCAGACTACACAACAAGTACTGCTCAAAGTAATCTGATAATTTATCTGTAATCATCTGTAAATTACCTGTGCAATAATCTGGGCAACAACTGGTGCAATAATCTGTGCATTTATCTGTAAATTATCTGTACAATAATCAGGGCAATAACTGATGCAATAATCTGTGCAATCCATCCTGTACATAACAGTCTGTAAATACAATTTATAATTTAAGATAATGCTTATTTTTGTTATACTCTTTAGTATATACTTGCTGTTTTTTTACCTAATCTATCTTTTACTGGTGCTGCTGTAAATTGGAATTTCCGGGACAAAGGTATATTGAATTGAATTGAATTGAATTGAATTGAATTGAATTGAATTGAATTGAATTGAATTGAATTGAAACGAAACCCTGTGATAGCTCCGACTGTCATAAAAACTTCCACATGCAAGGACAAACAAACATTCATACTCACACTCACACCTACGGACAATTTAGAGTCATCAATTAACCTAATGAGCATGTTTTTGGTCTGTGGGAGGAAGAGAACCCACGCATGCACGAGAAGAACATGCAAACTTCACACAGAAAGGCCCCAGGGATCGAACCGGCAACCTTCTTGCTGTGAGGCACGCGCACTAGTGCAGCCCTCAGTGGTTTCATATTAATTCTAATCTTAAATCTCATCTGTGTTACTTGCATTAAGTCTAATTTTACTCCTGTGGCTTTAAAACCATGAAAAAGTCTTTTCTGACATCACCGGCAGGTTGTATTTATAAAAATAAACAGTGTGAGAATGTGCGCAACTTTGATGCTTGCGTACGAGCATTTTGGAGACAGGGGGAACTGGCGGTGCAGATGGTGAGGTGGTGAATTGAAGCCAGATTGATCTCATATATTTGATGTCATCTCATCAGACTTATAGACCCGCGTAATCATAAACACCGAAGTCTGCAGTGTTACAGATGTGTTCCTTTAGTGAGCCGTTAGGCCTACTACTGTATGCACAATGTTCATATATCATACTTCCATCTTCAAATGATACAAAGTGGTGGATGGCACTGATGGATTAGTATTAATTGTGACAAGGTGTGTAACAATCATTCAAATTGCTGAGTAAGCATATAAATGGGGCGGTGACAGTCGTGCGTAATGCTGCACAATGGATGCGCTGGCATTGCTGGAAGATCACGCAAATGGTAGGATCAGGATGGAGAGAAGTTTTAGGGACCATGGAGATTTCCTGGCCCATGATGATGACTGGCTAATAAGCTCATTTAGATTCCCTAGAGTGGTGCTCTTGGATCTATGTGCTGAACAGGGCCCTGTGTTAGATAGACCCACCCGCCGGAACCACGCCATCCCAGTGCATATCCAGGTGCTGACCACTCTGGGGTTTCTGGCGACTGGCTCCTTTCAGCGGGAATTAGCCTACAGGTAAGTGTTTAATATGATTAATATTATATAATGTTACATTGTCTGTCTAAAGCCCTTTTTGGGGATATAATTCAGTTAAATTATGTCCTTAGGTCTGGGATATCGCAGCCATCCCTCAGCGCCACAATGCCAGCCGTTTTGGATGCATCATTCCAGCATTCATTTCAGCATTTGAATGAAGCAGAGACAGCAGAGAAAGAGGCGAATAATGCCCCTTTTTTTATATGTTATTTCATCAACTGAGAATTTTTGAATAGAGAAATGAACATTGTAAAATTGACAGTTTTATGAAAATCAATGGCAAATTTGACCTTAAATTAAAGAACATCTGAGGAAATGAGCCATTAAGGAGACCCTTTTGACTCGTATACACTGGTAAATATTAAGAAAGATTAAATGTCAGTGCTCATTTTTTTAAAAAAATTTCTAAGCCAGAAATCTTGGTGTAGTTACAATATCAATTATGTTGATATTATTTAATCATACACGTATTAATATACATATGGGTATATAGAATAACTGCCACCAGTGAACAGGTGTTTTTGGAGAAGGGACTAAAGTTAAGTACAAGTACCTCAAACTTGTACTTAACAGCAGTACTTGAGTAAATGTTGTTCTGTACATTACACCACTGAGCAGTACAGAAGCAGCTCCTGTTATTTACCATTTGGGAGGACATATTAGGTAAAGTTAATCCTGTCCAAACAGGACTTTTGTCTTGTTGAAATCTAGAGTAACTCAAAAAACCATATTTGATGACACACCAGCACTTCTTCTTTATAACCATCATAATATTATATAATACAGGGTATATACCTGAATATATAATATAGGGTAGCACGGTGGAACAAGTGGTAACACTGTCGCCTCACAGCTAGAATGTCCCCGGTTAAAATCCCGCTGTGAGCGCTGGTGGCGTGTCCTCCACCATGTCTTCGGTGCCTGCTGCTCGAGGAAAAAGGGGCCTTTCTGTGTGGAGTTTGCATGTTCTCCCCGTGTTTACCCGGGGTTTCCTCCTTAAATATCCCCCACTAAAAACATGCAAGAAGATCACCGCCTGACCAACCGTGACGAAAGAGGATGGGTCCCTGGGCGCGGGCACGGGCACGACGGACCAAGATGGGTCAAAAGCGGAGAAAATAATTTCACAATGCATGGCGTGTGTGCAGTCTCCTCCCTGTAACATGTGTGTGTGTGCAGTGATCAATAAAAGTAAATCTTAATCTTAATTTTGATCTTAAATCTTAATATCTTACAGTTCTTTTTATATTGTACGGCTTCATTCACAGACACACCCTTTTCAGAATGATTGATTTCTGATTTTGCTAGCTGGCTTTGATGTCGGCACATTAAGGCTTAAAATCAAAGTATACCTGGCTTTAATTACAAAGGGTTAATGACTATTACATCTCACATAAAAGCCATCGTCGTGCATTGTCATATTTTTGATGTCACAACATCAAAGGATAGCTGCTTTGAGGTTGCCACATTAAAGGCATGTCATCCCTTCAATGTCTCCGACATCAACGGACCCTGTGATAGCGCCGACTGTCATGACAACAACCTCCACAGTCCCCTAGAGGAGGTGAGAGCCCATGAAGATGGCGAGGATGGAGGGGCACCAGGGTCTGAAGATTCAACGGATCAAGTCACATCAAAGTTATGTCATCCATTTGATGACAGCATGGCAAAGGATAGCTGCGACATCAAAGGCCAGCTGGCTTTGATATTGCCACATAAAAGGCTTGTCATCGCTAGCTAACTGGCAACATCGAAGGCTAGCTGGCTTTGATGTGGGCACATTAAGGCTTGCAATCTAAGTATACCTGGCTTTAATTACAAAGGCTTAATGACTATAATGTCACCACATAAAAGGCATTGTCATGCATTGTCAGGCTTCTGATGTCATCATCACAGAATAGCTATCCATTGACGTCATCAAAGCCAGCTATCCTTTGATGGCCTGACATCAAAGGATAGCTGGCTTTGATGACGTCAATGGATGGATGGATGGCCTGACATCGAAGGCTTGACAAGCCTTTGATGTGCCCACATGAAAGCCAGTTAGCCTTTGATGTCACCAGCTATCCTTTGATGTGCTGTCATCAAATGGATGACATATCTTTAATCCGAATTGAACTTTTGAATCTTCAGAACCTGGTGTCCCTCCATACTCTGCATCAAAATGGGCACTCGCCTCCTCTAGGGGAGCGTGGAAGTTGTTATGACAGTCGAAGCTATCACAGGAATTCAATTCAATTCAATTCAATTCAATTCAATTCACCTTTATTTGTCCCGCAAGGCGAAATTCCAATTTACAACACCACCAGTAAAAGATATATTAGGTAAAAAAAATATATAGTATATACTAAAGAGTATTACAAAAATAAGCATTATCTTAAATTATAAATTGTTTTTGCAGACTGTTATGTACAGGATGGACTGCACAGGCACCAGTTATTGCCCAGATTATTGTACAGATAATTTACAGATAAATGCACAGATTAATGCACCAGTTATTGCCCAGATTATTGCACAGGTAATTTACAGACAAATTATCGGATTACTTTGAGCAGCTCTTGTTGTGTAGTCTGACAGCTGCCGGAAGGAATGACCTGCGATACCGCTCCTTCACACACTTTGGATGTAGCATCCTATCACTGATGGAGCACCTCAGTGCAGTGAGTGTGTGTTGGAGTGGGTGGGACAGCTTGGCTGTCATCCTCCTCTCCCCCACCTACTCCACCAGTTCCAGAGGGCATCCCAGGACAGAGCTGCCCTTCCTGATAAATTTGTCCAGCCTCTTCCTGTCAGCTGCTGTGATGCTGCTCCCCCAGCATACTACACCATAGAAAATGGCAGAGGCCACAACGGAGTCATAGAGGGTCTTCAGGAATGCCCCACGCACCCCCAAGGACTTCAGCCTCCTGAGCAGATAGAGTCTGCTCTGTCCTTTTTTATAAAGTGCAGTTGTGTTTTGAGTCCAGTCCAGTTTGTTGTTCAGATGAACACCCAGGTACTTATAAGATGTCACCATCTCAATGTCCCTTCCCTGGATGTTCACTGGTGATGGGGGAGAGTGTGGGCGCCAACGGAAGTCCACAACCAGCTCCTTGGTTGCTAGCCTTTGATGTCGCCAGGTAGCCACTGATGACAGATGTGATCTATCTCCCTGCTGGTGGACGGCTGAAATTGTGGCGTCCACCGGCAGGGAGATAGAGCTTTAAAGCTCCTCTCCTTTAAAGCTCCAGCTATCCTTTAATGTGGCAACATCAAAGCCAGCTCGCCTTTGATGTCGCCAGCTATCCTTTGATGTGCTGTCATCAAATGGATGACATATCTTTGATGTGAATTAAACCTTTGAATCTTCAGACCCTGGTGCCCCTCTATCCTTACCATCAACATGAGTGTGGAGGTTGTTGTCATAACAGTCGGGACTATCACATGGTCCATTGATGTCAGCGACATCAAGGGGATGACGGGTCCATTGATGTGGCGACATCAATTCAAGCTGTCCTTTGATGTTGCCAGCGAGCCATTGATGGGGACATTAGAGCCAGCTATCCTTTAATTTTGTGACATCAAAAACATGACAATGCATTGTTCGATACTGACTGTACAGGAATCAATGAATTTACTCCAGCTTCATAGTGAACCATCAATTTATTGAACTGCTGCTCTGTAATACATTCGTATACACACAGTCGTCTCTGATTGATGACCTCATCAATACACGACATCCCCCCTTTTCTTAGAATTAAACTCATTACTCTGTATCAATAAACTGGAAACACTTCCCCATCAGAGTATCACGCATAAACAGCCATTAATACCCTCATCACAGCCTATCTAACGTTATCTTCACAGAACATATTTATTCCTGACAGAACTTTTTCCTTTTATGTATCTATATATTCTTCTCTATCAAACAGCCTATGATTTGAATGAGAGGCACATTACTTAATGTTAGAACATGCAGGTGAACGTTACAATTCTCAACTTTTCATCTTTAACCCTGGGGGGCTCACTTGAGGATAAAGTCAGTGAATTTCTGCGGCAGCTTAATCTGCTGGTGGGGTCTCTCCTGTTTGGGTGTGAGAGGCTCGGTCCTGATCCTCTCACTGTGAGTCTGAATTGGAGACTCTGCAGCCTGTTTGTTTCCCTGCCCCTCCTTCTCAGTCCATGTCATGTGTGTTTTGTCAGTTGTTTGTGGAGCAATGTCCTCAGTGTAGTACTTTTTCACAAATGTGGTATTTCTGGAGTATGTGGCTCCACTTGGTGATTTGACAACCACATTGTTATCGTCCTTCTTGATTACCTTGTGTGGCGTCTTGTTGAATGTAGTGGAGAATTTGTCTACTTTATCTTGTTTCAGTAGAACCTGATCTCCAACTGTCACATCCGAGTGTTTTGCTCTGTTCTTGTTGTCGGCGTAGATTTTTGATTTTCCTTTCCTTTCAGAATCTACGTCTCTTGTCTCTAGATCTCTTTGTGGTGTCGTTATGTCAGGGAGCTTTCCTCTTAGTTTCCTCTTGAAGAGTAGCTCTGCCGGGCTCTTTCCAGTTGTGGAGTGGTCAATAGATCGGTAGATTGTGACGTACTTCCGGAGTTCTCTCTTCCAGTCTAGTCCCTCAGACTGTGCAATGCGTATCCTCTTCATCAGTGAAGCGTTTTGCCTCTCCACCTCACCATTGGCTTGTGCCCACTTGGGTGTCGTTTTCACATGCTGTATTCCGTTGTCCTCACAGTATGCCTGGAACAGTGAAGATATGAACTGTGGGCCACAATCAGATCTGATGGTGATCGGGAGCCCATGACGGCTGAAAATGTTCTCCAGACTGTCTATCACCTTGTCTGTGGTGGTTTGTTGCAAGATCTCATATTCGTAGTATCTGCTGTAATAATCTACAACTACTAGGATAGAATGCCCTGTTGGTAATGGACCCAGTAGGTCAGTGGCAACATCTTGCCAGGGCCCATCTGGTAATGCTGTCGGGCGTAGTGGTTCAGGCACATCAGGCCGTGCGACCACTTGGCACCCGTGGCAGGATTTCACATGTCTCTCTGCAGCCCGATCCATTCCTGGCCACCATACTTTACTCCTGAGGTGCTGCTTTGTGCCCACTATGCCCAAATGTCCCTCATGAGCCAAAGCTAGAGCCCTGGCTCTCAGTGTGTGTGGTAAAACGATGCGTGTCCCTCTCAACACTAAATGTCCAATCACACATAGCTCATATGCTATTGGCGCATATGTCTGGCACTTGTCAAAACAGCCGCTCTGTACAGCATTTCTCACCTCTCTCAGTTCGTCATCGGCTGCTGAAGCCTCCTCGACTTCTCTGGTAGTCAATGCTCTGGGAGTGGCGCTTGTGGCGACCAGCCTCACATACTCCTCTGCTCCATGTTCATGAGTCTGTTCAGTGGCGCTCTTTCCCAGCAGCCGTGATAGTGGATCTGCGATATTGATATTGATATTGTTGACTCTGGTGTGAGCTCTAGCTGGTGATACCCCCACTTTAAGTCCAGTTTGCTGAAGATGGTAGGAATCGGATGCCTCTCTCTGATGATAGCTGCATTTGCTCTCCGCATGTCGAGGCACATCCTGATGTCGTCCTCGGCTGCTTTCGGCGCAACCACAACCGGGTTCACCCACAGAGTGGGTCCCTCCACTCTTTCAATTATGTCCATTTCTAGCAGCTGATTTATTTTGCTCTGCCTCTCTTAGGTGAAATGGCACACGTCTCAGGGGCTGCGCCACAGGAGTCACTCTCTCATCAATGTGCAAACGTGTCTGCTTAGTGTTTAGCTTTCCGACTCACTGAAACAACTTTGGATATTGTCTCTGAATTTCTGTTTTGACGTCTGTCACAGCAGCTATGTTCGCACCCACTCTCAGTACACCTAGTTTGATAGCCGTTTCCTTGCCGAGTAGTGGCTCTCCATGTCCTTGGATTACTGTGAACTCGGCCTCAGTGTTACGTTTTCCTAGGCTTATTTGGCACTTGAACACACCTTTTACTGGTATAGGCATTTTGGAGGTGTAGGGGTACAGGGGCCTACCAGTTGCCTTGGAAGACACACACTTTATTCTTTTACTCTTTAACATCTCCCATGTGCTTTCATCCACTATGTTACTTGACGCACCTTAGTCAATCAACATGAGCAGATCTACTCCACCAACATTAAATGTCACTCTCTCAGTGTTTGAGCGATCTCTCATTACAAATGCGTAGTCTCTGTCCTGGTTCTCTGTTTCAACACATCTCACTGTCTTTTTGTCATTACCTTTTGATTTGCACATTTTGGCAAAGTGGTCTCTTCCATTGCACTTCCTGCATGCTTGTCCTTTAGCTGGGCAGGCAGGATCCTTGGCGAAGTGACCTCCGTGTCCACATCTGAAGCACTTTCTCCCTTTTCGCTGTCTCATCTCCACAATCTTTTATTTTTTTCCGATGGAACTTTCCCCCTTTCTTGTAAACACGGTGCACCGTCTCACCACCCTCCGCGCTGACGGTGTCGTTCACCTTCATCGCGGCCATTTGCATCTCCACTCGTTCACACTGCGCCGCTATCTCCAGGATGCGGGCCAGCGTCAGGTTGGCTTCTTCCAGCAACTTCTCCTCACATAATCCGACGTGCATCTGCTCAGCACTGCATCTCTGATTTGGTTCTCCGTGTCTGCAGCGAATGCACAGTCTCTAGCAGCCTGGCGTAATCTGGTTACAAACTGCTGTACCGTTTCTCCCGGTTTCTGCGTTGTCTGGTAGAAGGATTGGCGAGCGAAGGCGATGTTTACTTGCGGTACGAAGTAGGCGTTCAGTGCCGCGACCGCAGCGCCATACTCCATCGGTCCTCCCGTGTCAGGCAGAACTGCAAATACATCTTGTACATCGGTACCGGCGTGGTGTAGAAGCAAAGCCCGTCGTCTTTGTCTCACCGAAGCTCCCGCGTCGTCCCCCAGAATTAAGCCTTTCCCGTCCGCATACAGCTCGAACGCGGTTAGCCATCTTGTCCACCGCGGACCCAGTGTGGCAGGCTCGGAGTAACAGTCAAACTTCGGCAACAGGTTGTCCATCTCCATCGACGATTTAACTATACTCTTCAGATTTAACTATAAGTCGGCCGCTGTCATCCTCGTCACCATTGTTCAATACTGCCTGTACAGGAATCAATGAATTTACTCCAGCTTCATAGTGAACCATCACTTTATTGAACTGCTGCTCTGTAATACATTCGTATACACACAGTCGTCTCTGATTGATGACCTCATCAATACACGACATGCATGACAATGCCTTTTATGCGCTGACATCATAGTCATTAAGCCGTTGTAATTAAAGCCAGGTGTCCTTTGATTTCAAGCCTTAATGTGCCGACATCAAAGCCAGCTGGCCAGCAAGTCAGTGTTGGAAAAGTTCACTTTCTACATGAACTAGTTCAAAGTTCAGTTCACAAATTTTGAAATGAACTAGTTCAGTTCATAGTTCATAATTCAAAAATTTTGAACTAAGTTCACCGTTCCAAAAATGAACTAGTTCATACTTCTTTTTTCCATATGTTGCTGTGAGCTATTATTTTTATTTTATTTTTCATTTTTTAACAATTCCTTGCTTCAGTTCAGTGTGCTGTAGCCGTTGATGTCGCCAGTTAGCTGTTGATGGCGATATTATAGCCAGCTCTCCTCTGATTTCCTCACATTGAAAGCATGACAAGTCTTTGATTTGGCAACATCAAAGCCAGCTAGCCGTTGATATCCTGACATCAGTCTTTGATGCAGTGGCGGATGCAGAATGTGACAGATGGGCGGGTGTGGATTATGTCTGGGCGGGCCTGATCACCACTTCGCCAAAATTGATAAGGTTTGCGCGCGTGCACAGGCAGACGGTCTTGTTTCACACTTTGTATGTGTGTGGCAGCACCAGAGACCCAAAGAAGTGAGTTTTTCATAATATGGGACATAACTGTGAAAATCGTTTTTTATTTGTTTTGTGATTTGAATTTCTGATTGGGCGGGCAAGCTGTCAATCACGGCGGATGTGCGCCTGCCCATGCCCGCCCGTAGCTCCGCCCCTGCTTTGATGTGGCAACATCAAAGCCAGCTATCCTTTGGAAGTGGTGACGTCATAGCTATTAAGCCTTTGTAATTAAAGCCAGGTATATTAAGAATTTGTGTAAAGATTTCATTCATTCCAGAGTTAGATTTCAGTGGAAGGACTTTTCTTCCAACATTTCCTACAAATGCTGATAATGTTCTTAAAAGACTGTGCATATTGCTTTTCACGTGTTCAGAAGAGATGAAGACTAAGCAATAAATTTATCACAGTGATCTTACATGGTGGTACACGACAAACGTTTCTATCTGCATATTTTGCCTTACGCTGCTGCAGCCTTTACATTCAAATCAAACTTATGCCGTATTGAAAGGTCCGACCTACTTAGACTGCCATCATGACTTTTACATGAAAGTGACCAGAGCATGTATTCAAATATCAAACCAACATCACATTAATGTGAAGGGGAGCATGTCTGAAACCATGAATCATTAATAAAAAAACAAAGAAAGCGCTGAGATTCTTTTAAATTGCTATACATCTACCCACCCTCATACCGCACTGACCTGTGTTCCAGGGATTGTTGCAGGTGGTCCAGGGCAGAGGGTCTCTGAAGCAGTAGATGAGATAGATGAAGGCCTAGGCCAGGACAATGCTGTAGAGTCTGGAATACAGCTGGACAACTATCAAAGAATACCCCGTCCCTGGAGAGAGACAACAGCCCAGACACCCCAGTTTAAGCTCATCCCTTTTGTCTATCTCAGGACAAAAGGGATGGAAAACTAGAAATTCCTTACTTTATACCCTCTCCTGCACTGCAGAGTCCAAACAAGGTGCAGTCTTATTTAGCTTCAGGGGAAGAACAAGCCAACATAACAAACAGAACAAACTAAAATCCCCCTACACTTACCAAATAAACAAAAGGAAAATAAATGACAAATTTATAACCTAAGCTCTTGACCTAGAAAAACAAGAGAAAACAGGTTCAAAACAAAAAGGCTTCTCCCCCCTACTTAACTGCCCTAGCTATTTCCACGTATTTACACTATTTACAACAGTTCAAAACTTGATTTTTACACACTCAGCATCTTCTAACCCAACAATTCAAACACCATGCTGGAGAGGGAACCAGAGTGTAGGCCGCTGGTGTTCAAATAGACCGGGGATCTGCCCCCTGACCAATTGCACTGCAGCAGTCATCATCTTGCTCCATTCACGCTGAAGAGAGAGAGAAAGAAACACACACACACACACACACACACACACACACACACACACACACACACACACACACACACACACACACACACACACACACACACACACACACACACACACACACACACACACACACACACACACTGGGAGAGGAGACACTGCAGCAAAGAAAAACACACACACTCACAAATGACTCACAGGGTCATAACAATGTATTTAGCCACACACAGACAGAGAAGACATACAGTATTTGAAATTCACAAACTCACAGAGTTTGTGAAACACTTTTTATTAACAGTGACTTAATTAGAAATAATGTGATTACTCTTTGCCAGGGGGCAGAGCTTGTTCCAGCAGGTGATGGTGCCCTCCTGTGTATATTGGCCAATCACAGTCTCCATCAGGAAGAGTGGCAGGCCACATAGCACAGCAAAGAGTAAGTAAGGCAACAGGAAGACACCTGCACACACAGAAATACACCTGAGACCAGTGACGCTGTAGTAGGATGAGCACTGGATCAGCATTAGTTAACTGAGAGTCTGATCCGATGTAGAGTATACTTTTCATTATAAGTTAATCTGGCCAATACTTTCCTGATTCATTGATTAATCTGTTGATCTATAAAATATCAGAAAAGTGAAAAATGTCCATCAAACTTTAGCAAAACTCAAAAGTGATGTCCTCAGGTGTCTTAAATTGTCTGACCTATTGCCCAAACCCAAATACATTCAGTAATAGATTACACACACGCCGCTGTAGGCTGATGGGAATGTCAACCGCAACTGAACGGCTCAAACCTGCGTAACCACAGTGGAGTGGATCCACAACTATTACATTCAGCATATTCATGCCAATAGTCACTTAACTTGGCTCGCTTTCTCTTAGTGTAAACTGTATAACAAGCACAAATCAATGTTGCACTAACCAAGTTGGCAGTTTTACATTTAGACTAGATTCAGAAGCAGGTCTTCACAAATGTAATCTTGATTCTTGTTTCAACTGTGTCCTTTTAACAATTGTATCTGTCACCAAGAAATTGGTGATATTCTTGGTATATTACGGTTTTTTAAGGCAAGGCTATAAGGCTGTTGGTTTAATCTACCACACAGCCGTCCTCTGTTATGCCTCTAACGGCATATAATTGAAACCTTATCAATAGCAATCAGGAGTAGAACAGTCTGACTGCAGAATATCATAATATCACGTTTTACAGCTTTTACAGCTGTGCAAACATCATCAGTAATTGACGTTGCTTCGGACTGATGCTGTGGAGCGAGGATTTTTCATTTCGGAGTTTCGTTTCCTGGACAGAGGCCAAGATGGCGCTGTGAGCAGGCGGTTTTCAACAGCAGAGGTCTGGCGACGGGGATTCTCGCAAAATTCTACCCTTTACAGTGCAGTTTGTACAACCGAAGACTTTCATATGTCTCTTTAAAGACATCATTTGAATTTATTTTTTGTAACGAACTGTTTACAACCGAAGTTTGAACTTTTACCAGTCTGCTCGTACTGCTAGCTAAAATGACAACGAGGGAGCTGCTAGATATCGTCGCAGATATGGAAACTGAGCTTGCCAAAGAAAAAAGAACCATCGATGAAACTCACTCCTATGCTTGTAAGGCTGTGTATGGAGGGGAATGTGAGTCCAGCCCAGGCACGCCAACTAAGACACAAGTGAACAAAAAGTCGAAGAATGCCTCTTCAGCTGAATCAATGGAACCAACTCTGCTTGAAGTGCAGCACAACATAATTCAAATCCTCTCTGGCAAAATCAATGAAAGAGCTGACAGGCTTGAAAAAATGGCAAAGAAAAATTCGACGGATATCGCAAATATTCGTGAGTCTCTGACTTCCATTCATAAAGATGTCATGGAATTGAAAAAAGACGGAGATGCTTTGAAAAAGGAAACTATGAAGTTGAGAAAAAAGGTAGCAGACCTAGAAGCAAGTGTCAATGCACAAGAAAGATACAGCCGGAGATGGTGTCTGCGTCTCTATGGAGTACCTGAAAACACAACAGAGAATGTCAAAAAGAAAGTTCAAGAAATCTGCAGAGCAGTAATTCCAGACACAGAGAAGAATGAGGTGGTGGCAGCGGTCGACATTGCTCATCGGCTTGGACGGCTGAAGACTGGAGAAGACAAGAACGTGAAACCACGCCCCATCATCATACGCTTTGCATCCAGAACGGCGAGGGATTTTACATGGAAAAGTGCCAAAAAAATGACTTTCTGAAAAATCATCACTACAGCTTCAAGGAAGATCTCACCACGGGTGACAGAGATGCGAGAAGCCGTCTGTGGCCGGCAGTGGAGAAGGCAAGAAAGGAAGGCAAAAGCGCTTACTTCAGTGGAGCCAGAGCTTTCATTGATGGAAAAGAAATTCATCTTGAGTAAGACTTAATGGTAAAACCCAATAAACTGTCGGTCATTCATACCGAGGTTGTTATCCTATACACTGTTAATGTTCTGATAAGGTCTGAAGCACTAATGTGTACTAGTTCAACAAACAAAAGGTTGTTCAAACCTCTTCTCTTAGGTTAAATGTTACCAAAAAAAAAAAAATACTTAAACTATGCTGTACAATTGTTAATTTAAGTTTATGCGAGGTCCCTATAGCTTCATAGAAAAACTTAACTTCATCCTTATATATATATAATATTTTGCTTTTTTTCTAGTAATTGTTCAGATGTTTCTTTCTATTTTTTCTGTTAATACCAGGGGTATTTGAGACTTGCTTAAAAGAAAAGCTCTATTTTTATACTGCAAAAACAAAGGTGCTGACTTCTATTTTCTTCAAGAAACACATGCAAATTCATCTGATGAGTCTTTTTGGAAAAATCAATGGGGTACAGAGATGTGGTTTTCCAATGGCAGCAATAAGTCAGCAGGGGTCGCTATTTTGAAAGATAAATTTAGAGGACAAATATTACACTTTGAAAAAGACATGTTAGGCAGATGGATTATCTTAGTTGTTGAAAAACACAATTGCCAATTTATTTTGATAAATATTTATGCCACCAACTGTAACAGTAGTAACCGCTTAATATTCCAAGATATTGAATCTAAGGTTGCCCATCTTTATTCAACTTATCCCTCATCCAGAGTGATTTGGGGAGGTGATTTTAATACGGTTTTGGATGAAAACGCTGACCGTTGGCCACCAAAGAACACAACCACAAACGGTGAATTACAGCATACATGCTCACGTATGGGCCTCTTGGATATTTGGAGAAAAATTAACCCTCAACAAAATATGTATACTTGGTCTAATAAGAACTTCTCCCTTCAATCGCGCATAGATTTTTGGGTTATATCTAATGATCTTGCTAATTCCATAGTAGATATATCAATAGATCCAGCTATCTTAAAAGATCACAAAGGTATATTTATTAAACTTGATCTCAATAATCCTCACACAGAAAAATATAGTGCAGGCTATTGGAAACTTAATAGTTCTTTATTAAAAAATGAAGACTTCAAAAAAGAAATAACCCATATCATTGATGACCATTGGAATCATGCCTGCACTACTGGTTCATATGGGTTTTATTGGGAAATAATGAAATATGAAATAAGGAAAATTTCTATTGAAAGAGGTAAATTAATAGCCAAACTGAAAAGAGAAAAGGAGGTCAAAATTATTAAAGAAATTTTGGACCTACAATTGAACAATGATAGACAACTAACAAGTCAGGAGGTTATTAATCTTAATCTTTTACATAGCCAATTAGACAACTTGTATGAGGAAAAAACAAAAGCTGCCTTTATAAGATCTAGACGTAAATGGATAGAAAAAGGTGAGAAAAATACAAAATATTTCTTTGGTCTTGAGAAAAGAAATGCTGAATTAGCAACTATAAATAAATTGAATGTGAATGGAGTTATAACAGATGACCCAAAAACAATATCTCAGCATGTAACTAAATTTTATCAACAGCTATATTCTGCAATTCCCTCTACATCTCCAATTCATTCCTTTTTAGATAACATAGCAACAGAGTCAAACAAAATCACTAATGAGTTTAGAGAGTGTTGTGATGTTGAAATTTCTCTGCCTGAAATTATTGAATGCATTAAATGTCTGAAAGAAAACAAGTCCCCTGGTAATGATGGGCTAACGGGAGAATTTTATAAAACATTTAGTTCCAAAATTGCTCCTTTTTTATTAGCTGTATTTAAAGAATCTGTCTTGAAAGGTGAACTTCCAACTACTCTTAAGCAAGGAATAATTACATTGATTCCAAAACCAAATAAAGATCGTTTAAAAATAGAAAATTGGAGAGCTATTAGTCTTCTTAATAATGATGCAAAGTTATTTGCCTTGATTTTTGCTAAAAGGATGAAACAAGGATTAAATCGATTTATTGATGAAGAGCAAACAGGTTTTATGCAAAAGAGACACATAAGCAATAACATTCGCTTGATATTGGATATGATAGATTATGATTTCCTTATACCTGATGAAAGCTTTATCCTAATCATTGATTTTTACAAGGCATTCGATACAATTGAACATGAATTTATTTTTAAAACTGTACCTTTCTTTGGTTTTGGAAAGTATTTTCAACGTGCTATTCAAACACTTTATAATGGCTGTTCAAGCTCTGTCAAGTTACCGCATGGCACCTCAGAAAGATTTAACATTCATCGCGGTATAAGACAAGGCTGTCCAGTCTCTCCCTTTTTGTTTTTGTTAGTTACTCAAACAATGTCTACTCACATTAAAAAATTCCCTTTTCTTGGTATACAGGCAGTAGCAAAAGATTTCAAAATCTGTCAACTAGCAGATGACACTGCAATCTTTTTAAGAAATCAAACCCAAATCTCAGAGGCTATAGCCTGTATAAATCAATTTAGCAGTGTTTCAGGTTTAAAGATGAATTTAGACAAGTCTGTATTATTTCCTTTAAAATCTTGCAATATATCGAATATATGTGGTATCCCTGTTAAAGATAAAGTAACTTACCTTGGCATTGTTATTTGTAAAAATGCTGAACAGAGATGTAAATTAAACTTTGACCCAATTATTGCAAAAACTCAATCCAAACTCAATTCATGGTTAATGAGAGATATTTCTTTATATGGTAGAGTGCTTTTATCCAAAGCAGAAGGGATTTCAAGATCTGTTTATGTCTCTTTATCAATTGACATCCCAACTACTGTTGTTAAAAAAATGGACAAATTACTGTACGATTATATTTGGAGGAAAAAACCTCATTACCTCAAGAAAGATGTTATCAGAGGGAGCAGAGATGAAGGTGGTCTTGAAGTTTTGGATTTCACTGTTTTGAATAACACTTTTAAAATCAAACGGATTATTGAATTTGTAAAGAACCCCAATAGCATATGGAATGCTTTCCTGGCATACTTGTTCAATACTGTAGGTGGTATAGACTTTTTACTAAAATGTAACTTTTCAAATGAAAAAATCCCAATCAAATTGGCCAATTTTCATAGACAAGCCCTTTTGACCTGGACATTAGTATATAACCATAACTTCAGCCCTCATAAATACTTTATCTGGAATAATAAAGATATTACATACAAAAATAAATCACTGTTTTATCACTCATGGTATGACAATGGAATATTATTAGTTGGCCAATTAATAAATAAAGATGGCATATTACTATCATACTTAGAATTTCTCCAAAAATTTCAATTACCAGTTTCTCCTAAAGAATATACCATTGTCATGGATGCAATTCCCAGTGGTGCAATTCAGTTCTTTAGACATTTTAATCTTGTGGGAAGAAACTTCCTTGCAGACGGGCACATTTTTATAGGAGATGTTGACATTAAAAAGAAACCATGCAGCAATCGACATATTAGGAATGCTTTGACTTGTGTTACACTTTCTGCTGCTAAGTTCTTTTGGTGTTCTATTATGAGCGATAAACAGTGGAAAAAAGCTTGTTGTGTTCTTAATAAATATTGCATCACAAACAAAGTAAGAGGTATCATTCAAGATTTTGCACAGAATCTATCCTGTGAAAGAAGTAATGGAAAGATTTAAACTTAATTTGGACTACTCTTGTGTATTCTGCAATTCAGAAAAAGAAACTATAATTCACCTGTTTTTTCATTGTGAACACACAAAGTTATTTTGGAGGAATATTACTGACTTCATTAATCAGAAAATGTGTATTAATGTTCAGTTCAGTCTATCCTGCATTATGTTATATTTTGTATCCAAGGATTTGTCTAACAATGCATGTTATATAATTCAACTGCTTATAATTCTTGGTAAATTTCACATACATAAGTCTAAGTGGGCCTCATCAAAACCCTGCTTTCATCGTTTCATTGCTGAACTCAAACAATACTGCACCTCCATTGAATTTGTGAAGACCAACAAAGCAACAAGGACTTTTCAGACTTTGAAAGAAATGAATCTTGTTTGAAAGAGAGAACACTTTAACTATTTGTACCCCTGGATTGTTCAATGTTCAGGTTTTTTTCTACACCTCTTGATTGTAAATAAAATTTAAAAAAAAAAAAGAAAAAAAAAAAGAGTTTCGTTTCCTCTGTCCTCACGTCGAAGGGTGCTTTTCATTACATTTAATTGTGCCTCCTCGTCTCCTCGTCTCCTTCGTCGACCCGGAAGTCGTTTCCCCTCCGCCATGATGAAGGATCTTCCAATTGCTTAAATGCACCTAAAGGAGACGAGGAGAGAGGAGGCTTCTGAAGGAGATCAGAGTGAGGATACACCGGTGTAGCCTACGCGGAAGTCTTTTATTATTTAAGGGGCGTGTCGTATGTGGCACACGTTTGAATCATGGCGGGAGCAGGTCTTCACAAATGTAATCTTGAGTTTAAGTCTATCTTGATAATAAGTCTATCTTGATAATAAGTCTTTGTCACGGTGTTAATAAAGTTCATTGAAATTCAAATAGTTTCAAAGTCTTTTATTATTTAAGGGGCGTGTCGTATGTGGCACACGTTTGAATCATGGCGGCAGCAGGTCTTCACAAATGTAATCTTGAGTTTAAGTCTATCTTGATAATAAGTCTATCTTGATAATAAGTCTTTGTCACGGTGTTAATAAAGTTCATTGAAATTCAAATAGTTTGTTTACAGTGAACAATACAAGAGTAGCGCTCACAACCTAAACTTAGAGAGCGTTAAGTTGTCTATCTTTTGTTTTTCTTAATTGCATTGGTTGTTATGAACTTGTCGGCCCTATCGGAAAGGTAGAGGGACGGGTTTTTAGTGGTGAATCTCGGGAATGATGGCCTGGTGAAAACAAGACGAGAACGACACAGATAAGCAGAAGCGTGAAGCTTGAGAAATTAAGTCTAACACTTGGTGGATGCAGAGTTTACCTACGAGTAACGGACTTACAGAAGCATACGGAAGGTCAAAGCTTTTGTGTGTGTGATTTGTACTGCTTCGACATGATGTAGTGTGTAAAATACGGAGACGCTAAGTGTAATTAGCGCATTAGCATGCTAGCGGGATTAGCGTTCATTTTCAATGTAGTAGCAGTTAATGTTACTGTGTATTGTTAGTATGTGGTAATGTTACCAGCTAGTATAAGCTCATACAGACTCGGTATGAGGCATAAATGAGCTTGTGGATGAATTAAAGAGAGACTGAGAGACTGCTAATGTACACAGTGGACCAGGAAGCACTCTTTGGGCCCGCTGGACCAGTAGAAGTTTTCCATTCAGCCTGCCATTCCTTGGGACAGTTGCCGCCAGCCCGTAACCTCAGTGACTGTTCACCCTGTCAGCCATTACCTGCTTTTCACCTTTGTCCATACTGCCGATGAGAACTGAAGGATGCGTGAGTAAAACTAACCAGTGCACGTGCTTTTATTTTCTGTGCTTGCATACGCAAGTGAACCGGCCATTTGTTTTTGGTCACAACGCTCCCAAGCTACGATTCAGGCCTGCAACGGTTTATTTTGGGTTGAAACTGATACTGAGGAAAAATATCATAACTGAAATTTGAACTTAAAGGGTACTTACCAGTTGGTGAAAATGGACTGTTGAACCTGTTGAAGGTTGTTCATTATTGACGAAGGAAAACACTTTCAAGTGTCTTGGCATATGTTTTTGTGAATGTATTATGTTTTTTTTCTGGTTAAAAATCATTAATTTAACTAAATTCATCATCAGGATTTAAAGCACTGTCTTTGTGTCCTATTACATTCTTTTAAGGTATTTACAAGCCATTGCAGTGTGTTTAAAGTTTTAAAAAGGGAATACTTACATGGAAACAAAATTCTTAGTGGGGATTAAAAATCAGTCATTCATATTTTTCCTGCTGAGTGGAGGCACCGCCATTTGATTAAAATTCATAAATAAGTTACAAAAGTTTTCTCTTCAGTTTACTAGTGTAACACGGTCAGCCATAAATAAAGTGCCCAGGGCCCTGCCCATAGTACTACCACCTCTTTAACCAATAAGTTAATCATTTAGCTACATGGGATGGGTGCTACACTAGTATGAAAATAATCTCCACCCTTCTTTTCTCTCAGCCACTCAACTTGAAGTGTCTGCACCCAATCCCTGATCAAGACAAGCAGACCAAATCAGTGGAGCACAGATCTCCTTTGTGGCAAAGTGTGTCCTAACCTACCTTGTAGTTTCTCATAGGTTAATTCTGGGTGATAGGCAGGAAAATATCCCATAAATTAACTTCGTCCTTATTTTAAATTCCTCTTCCATGCATCGTTTATTTCATTTATTCTGTTCGATGCTTTTAGGTCATTGTTGATTTTCACTGGTTACTCCATGTGGTATGAAGTGAAGAAGTTGTACAGTGGTTAGGGCTCTGGACTTCGAAGCAACAATTGTTTTAGCTTGCAGGTACAAATCCCATGAGTGGTAATGGTTACTGGAACCCTTCGCGGGGATTTTTGGCTGTTTTTTGTTTGTTTCTTTTACTCTGTCATGCACCACGCTGCTATTTTGTGATGTATTTGTTTGGATATAAACCCACTGACTTTGCAGCCCTGTGTTAGTAAACAAGATGGCAGAAACCTGTGTGCACTCACAAAGGCACACGCACACACACACACATGCGTGTGTGTGTGCGAATGCGTGTGTGTGTGTGTAGCCAAAATATATGTCTATATATTCGAACAATGCAAGGAAGGGGAGTGAGAATGAGAGAGTGCACACAGGTTTCTGCCATCTTGTTTAGTAACACAGGGCTGCAAAGTCAGTGGGTTTATATCCAAACAAATACATCACAATATAGCAGCGTGGTGCATGACAGAGTAAAAGAAACAAACAACAAACGACCAAAAAACCCTGCGAAGGGTTCAAGTAAACAATGCCACTCAGGGGATTCGTACCTGCAAGCTTAAATGATTCCTGCTTCAAAGTCCAGAGCCCTAAGTGCTGTGCAACTTCATCACTTCATACCACATGGAGTAACCAGTGAAAATCAACAATGACCTAGAAGCATCGACCAAAAAAATAAATAAATAAAGTAAACGATGCATGGAAGAGGAATTTAAAATAACGACAAAGTTAATTTATGGGATATTTTCCTGCCTATCACCCAAAATTAACCTACGAGAAACTACAAGGTAGGTCAGGACACACTTTGCCACAAAGGAGATCTGTGCTCCACTGATTTGGTCTGCTTGTCTTGATCAGCGATTGGGTGCAGACACTTCAAGTTGAGTGGCTGAGAGAAAAGAAGGGTGGAGATTATTTTCATACTAGGGAAACAGCGTTTTTTTACGCGCGTTGTGATGCACAAAACAGCGTTTTTTACGCGCGTTTTCGGAGGACTTCATTACGCGTTCTTTTTGCGCATTACGGCATAAAAAACGGCGTGAAGTCTGAAAAAAACGGCATTTTTACGTCATAATGCAGTTGAAATGCGACTGAATGTGGCGTATTTCTGGCAGGAACGGCTTGCCATACTTTTTTATGATTTCTAAATTTCTGTCTGTACGCTGCAGGGACCAGCTCATAAGCACGTAAAATTGCAGCTTTAACCGAATTGTAGTGGAGGCTGTCCTCCACTGTGAGCGCAGCTACAGTTTCCTGAGCTTTCCCATGCACCTTACACTGCAACAGGAGACACCACACCTCTGGCGGCCACTGCAATGCCGTAGCGATGCATTCGAAGGCTGCAAAGTACGAGTCTACTTCAGTTTCTCGGAACACAGGAACTACAGCAATATGTTTGCTAATGTCAAAAGGTTTTTGAGAAGTGCTAGAGGAAGGAGACATACCTGGGGCATCAGCGAATGCGGCGTAGCCACACTGCTTTGTCAGCCTCGATTTCCAGCTGTTTTACAGGCAGCCAGTCTTTGTTATATCATTAACGTTATGTTACTGACATTGGTTGTTGTTGAGTTAAACTCATTTACTGCACACATATAATGTAACGTTGCTATTGATATTTATGCATTATTGATATGAGCAGCAGTGCTGTAAATCGTTAGCTTGTGTCCACACTTGGTCCAACACAAACTAGCCTTGTCTCCTGTTTGGCCAAAAGTTTTATATTTGAACGGTCTGGTTAAACGGACCTTCAAACTGTGATAACACCCGACATTTTATGAGTAATCCAGCTGGGATTAAGCCCTCACTAACATCTGAATATCAGTGCTGCGTGTGATGATCGATCATTAAATGTCCAACTTGAGGGCTGACAGGTGACGTCATTCTGCATTATAATGAGCCATGTGCTTCTGTTTGTTTGAGAAATGATGGAAGATTCAATGATGGACAGATGAAGAAAGATACATTTGCATCAGAGCAGATTCATTTCATTCGATAAATATCCCTTTTTCATTTAGTTGTCTTTAGTTGTAAAATAATTCTACAGAGGCGACAACACTTGCAGATGATGATGATCATTGTCTTTCATGGAGGACAGCTTGCCTGTCAGGTGGAGGAGTTGGGGAAGAGGAGGATGATAGGCAAGATGACAGGCAAGGTGTCCTCCATGACAGACAATGTCTCCCACCCCCTCCAACACACACTCACTGCACTGAGGAGCTCCATCAGTGACAGGATGCTACATCCAAAGTGTGTGAAGGAGCGTTATCGCAGGTCATTCCTTCCTGCAGCTGTCAGGCTGCACAATATAAACTGCTCAAAGTAATCTGATAATTTACCTGAAAATCATCTGTAAATTACCTGTGCAATAATCTGGGAAATAATTAGTGCAATAATCTGTGCAATCCATTCTGTACATAACAGTATGCAAATACAGTTTATAATTGAAGATAATGTTTATTTTTATTACACTCTTTTGTATATACTTGCTGTTTTTTATCTAATCTATCTTTTACTGGTGCTGCTGTAAATTGGAATTTCCCCTTGCGGGACTAATAAAGGTATATTGAATTAAATTGAACTGAACTGAATGTTATTCAATCGGAGCTTTACAGGAGCTACAGATCACATTTGTTTCGTTCCTTTTTCAGAGCTTGGATGATATTTTCTGCTGTTGACATGTAAATACCATTTTAATGAATATAAAAAATAGGTGCTATTGAATATGATTACATACTCTATCTTTAAGTAGTTGAGAATTTAGTAGAACAAAGAAATTTGATAAACATGACCTGTCCTGTCTCTGTCTTCTCTGTCTTTGCAAAAGGGAAAATGCAGCATCTGCTGAGATCCAGAACTGCCTTGGGAGTTGCTGTGATGTATTTTGGGGTTGTTGGTTTCAGCAACTCCACTTCAGGCCTTCATTCAACCTGCAGGTAGCACCCTTTTCTATTCTCACTCACATCCAAACACATATTGACACATGATATGATTCAGTTACTTAGTGGTGTGAAATATTTTCGGTTTGATCTGAACTTTGGTGTGTGTGGGTTGGATGGCAGATAACATGTGATTGTGATTAAATATTCATCCATCCATCCATCCGTTTTCTATACGGCCTATCCCTTTCGGGGTTGCAGGTTGATTGCAGGGCAACATATACAGCAACACATACAGACAAACATTCACTCTCACACTCACACCTAAGGGCAATCCAAGAGTAACCAGTTAACCTAATGAGCATGTTTTTGGTCTGTGGGAGGAAAGTGCCCGGAGATTGATTAGTGGGAATGATTATTTTTACATCATAATGATATGACATTTGTTGGCATCTGTACCCAACTGACATATTTTCTAACATCTTGAAACAAGATTTGTAGGCCAGAGCATCTCTGCATCATTTTTGTCACACATTTGACTGTCATGTCATCAATCCAAAAATTGCAGCTTCTGCAGTTTGAATATTGCACTTGGCTATATTGCGACTTTGATCAAATTTTTATCAAAGTCGTGTGTAGCCCTATCCCAAGTTGCCCCAATGCTGTGCATCAGTGTGTAAATGTGTGTGTGAATGATTAGGTGATTATGTTTATTGCTGAATATTTTTTACATTCCCATTTCCAACACTGATAACTGCTAATGATGAGAAACTTGCTTGTTTTTTTAGATCAAGCATTTGAACAAGGTTTACAGGGAAGAACAGGCACCCAGCAGAGAGACAAGTCCACCATTAGTAAGTATCAACTGCAGTATATAAGACAAGATATTAATCAATTATTAGTATAGTCAATATAATCCACTGTCCCTGATATTGTGACTGAGATCTGTATATGGAGACAAATCTGTAAAACTTTAGGCTTAAAAAAAAAGAGTCCAAAAAATGTATTTTGCTGAAAGAGCTGGAAATACAGACAAGTCATCAGGTACAACTCACATAGGCCTCTCAATTGGCTGTCTTTTGCTATACTTCTGCCATGGTAGATCTGCAAATTAAATGCAAATTGAAATCCTACTAGGACTTTTCAGTGAATCTTACTGTGTCCTTTTTCCCTTGATTAGAAACCTAATGGTTTCTAATGGTTTTACATCATAATGGGACCAGTAGGTTCCTAATGGTTTCTTCTCATGGGGTTCCAATTCCCATTAGACCATTAGAAACCTAATGGTTCCTAATGGTTTAACATCCTAATGATACCATTAGGTTCCTAATGGTTTTACATCCTAATGGGACCAGTAGGTTCCTAATGGTTTCTTCTAATGGTTCCTAATGGGGTTCCAATTCCCATTAGACCATTAGAAACCTAATGGTTCCTAACATTTTTTTTAATGGTATTCCACTGGATTTTTCAGCAGGGTTGGGTTGCTGAGAGTTAGGAGGGTTAAGAGGGTGTGAGCCTTTTTCTTGCTGGAAAGTTAGATCTCTACACATGTTTTAGCATCCACCACAGGGCCTCGCATTTCGAATTCGCACAGGGCCTCGCACCCCACGCGACAACACTGCATATATTTATTGTAGACAGATCATGAGACTTGGCCTCCAACCATGTTTGATATGACTGAATCCAGTTACTGTTGTTTGTCTTTCAGGTACCATGAAATCTTTTTTTTTTTTTCTTTAATCTGCTGCTTTGGCTTTGATCTCTTTGAAGATGTGGTACTCAGAATGTTGTGAGGTCACAACATTCCACACACCGGCTTTAAAAGCAGAGACAAACCCAGTTTAGTTATTATTAGTTTCAGCATTTCAACGGTGAATGCCGTACTTTTTGATGGTGGCAGACGACGAGCACGGATCAATGTTGGGTCTCCAATCAACAACTTGGTGAGTAGTGAGGAGAAGTTTGGAAAGATTCAGGCTGGCTGTTTACCCATCTCCAGTTTTTATGCTAAGCTAAGTTAATCGGCTGCATACCCAAATGCCACATAGGCCAAACTATTGTACTTGTGTTTCAGTCGTGGGTTTTGATTCATATTGGAAATGAGATGCTATTTTGTATAGATACAAATTATTACAAGGGGTTTGATTTGTAAGCGTAAGTTCCCCCAACTCTCCATCTGTACCCACTCGTTTCCTATCAATGCATGTTAGTACCTCTGAATGAGTGCATGTTCGTGCCTTAGCATCATAGGTTCCCGTGGATCATGGCTGTGACTGTAATGTGGATCGTGGACATGGTCCTCTCATGTTTATGTCCCAGTTTTACAGTAGGCTGACAGTAAGTTGTTTTAGTGATCTGTGAAGATTTAATGGTTCATACATGTGTCACTGCTTAGAGTTGACAGGTCTATCAGAGTATTCACAGGTTCACCATCAGTTAGCCTGCAGTAGTGTTCACTGGTTCATGACAGGTGTCAGTTGGTTCTGAAGGGATTTCTCTGGTGTACTTTAATTGCAATGACTGCTTTAATATTGTCTTTATTGTTGCTCTGGAAACAAATGACCTCAGCGGAATGGTGATGTCATCTTTGACAGATCAAAGCAATTTTGTGACCTATCAAAGGACTGGACCAGGGCTTTAAAGTACAGGTCTTAGTCTGTATTAGGTTTCACTCCAAGATGTTGCTGGATTGACTTGCGAGTCTTTTGGGAGGTGCCTGCCGTCCCCCCTGCGATGGCGCTGTATATACAGTATTGATTGTAGACAGATCATGAGACTTGGCCTCCAACCATGGTTTGATATCAGTATACCCCCCGAGTGGTTCCTGTACCAGCGTTGCTGGGCTGAACCCATGACATGGTGGCAGCTCAGTGTAGTTGCTGTTTAGGATACTGCATGGATATCTGCCCTTCAGCCACAGCAGTGATATTTTAGATGAAAATCCTGAAGTCAGAAAGGAGCTTTCTTCAAGTAAGTCATAAACACACACCTACAGTAGAATCACACACACAGAGGAGCACACACAGAGCAGCGTCCCTGTAAGAGGAGAGATAAAATGAGGGTTGGGTGCTGAGAGTTAGGAGGGTTAAGAGGGTGTGAGCCTTTTTCTTGCTGGAAAGTTAGATCTCTACACATGTTTTTGCATCCATGTCAAAGAGCATGGCCTCGCATTTGGAGTTCGCACAGGGCCTCACACCCCCCCTGCGACGGCGCTGCATATATTGATTGTAGACAGATCATGAGACTTGGCCTCCAACCATGTTTTGATATGACTGAATCCAGTTGCTGTTGTTTGTCTTTCAGGTACCATGAAATCTTTTTTTTTTTTCTTTAATCTGCTGCTTTGGCTTTGATCTCTTTGAAGATGTGGTACTCGGAATGTTGTGAGGTCACAACATTCCACGCACTGGTTTTAAAAGCAGAGACAAACCCAGTTTAGTTATTATTAGTTTCAGCATTTCAACGGTGAATGGCGTACTTTTTGATGGTGGCAGACGATGAGCACGGATCAGTGTTGGGTCTCCAATCAACAACTTGGTGAGTAGTGAGGAGAAGTTTGGAAAGATTCAGGCTTGCTGTTTACCCATCTCCAGTTTTTATGCTAAGCTAAGTTAATCGGCTGCATACCCAAATGCCACATATGTCAAACTATTGTACTTGCGTTTCAGTCGTGGGTTTTGATTCATATTGGAAGTGAGATGCTATTTTGTATAGATACAAATTATTACAAGGGGTTTGATTTGTAAGCATAAGTTCCCCCAACTCTCCATCTGTACCCACTCGTTTCCTGTCAATGCATGTTAGTACCTCTGAATGAATGCATGTTCGTGCCTTAGCATCATAGGTTCCCAAGGATCATGGCTGTGACTGTAATGTGGATCGTGGACATGGTCCTCTCATGTTTATGTCCCAGTTTTACAGTAGGCTGACAGAAAGTTGTTTTAGTGATCTGTTAAGATTTAATGGTTCATACATGTGTCACTGCTTAGAGTTGACAGGTCCATCAGAGTTTTCACAGGTTCACCATCAATTAGCCTGCAGTAGTGTTCACTGGTTCATGACAGGTGTCAGTTGGTTCTGAAGGGATTTCTCTGGTGTACTTTGATTGCAATGACTGCTTTAATATTGTCTTTATTGTTGCTCTGGAAACAAATGACCTCAGCGGAATGGTGATGTCATCTTTGACAGATCAAAGCAATTTTGTGACCTATCAAAGGACTGGACCAGGGCTTTAAAGTACAGGTCTTAGTCTGTATTAGGTTTCACTCCAAGATGTTGCTGGATTGACTTGCGAGTCTTTTGGGAGGTGCCTGCCGTCCCCCCTGCGATGGCGCTGTATATACAGTATTGATTGTAGACAGATCATGAGACTTGGCCTCCAACCATGGTTTGATATCAGTATACCCCCCGAGTGGTTCCTGTACCAGCGTTGCTGGGCTGAACCCATGACATGGTGGCAGCTCAGTGTAGTTGCTGTTTAGGATACTGCATGGATATCTGCCCTTCAGCCACAGCAGTGATATTTTAGATGAAAATCCTGAAGTCAGAAAGGAGCTTTCTTCAAGTAAGTCATAAACACACACCTACAGTAGAATCACACACACAGAGGAGCACACACAGAGCAGCGTCCCTGTAAGAGGAGAGGTAAAATGAGGGTTGGGTGCTGAGAGTTAGGAGGGTTAAGAGGGTGTGAGCCTTTTTCTTGCTGGAAAGTTAGATCTCTACACATGTTTTTGCATCCATGTCAAAGAGCAGGGCCTCGCATTTGGAGTTCGCACAGGGCCTCGCACCGCCCCTGTGACGGTGCTGCATATATTGATTGTAGACAGATCATGAGACTTGGCCTCCAACCATGTTTTGATATGACTGAATCCAGTTACTGTTGTTTGTCTTTCAGGTACCATGAAATCTTTTTTTTTTTTCTTTAATCTGCTGCTTTGGCTTTGATCTCTTTGAAGATGTGGTACTCGGAATGTTGTGAGGTCACAACATTCCACACACCGGCTTTAAAAGCAGAGACAAACCCAGTTTAGTTATTATTAGTTTCAGCATTTCAGCAGTGAATGGCGTACTTTTTGATGGTGGCAGACGACGAGCACGGATCAATGTTGGGTCTCCAATCAACAACTTGGTGAGTAGTGAGGAGAAGTTTGGAAATATTTAGGCTGGCTGTTTACCCATCTCCAGTTTTTATGCTAAGCTAAGTTAATCGGCTGCATACCCAAATGCCACATAGGTCAAACTATTGTAATTACGTTTCAGTTGTGGGTTTTGATTCATATTGGAAATGAGATGCTATTTTGTATAGATACAAATTATTGCAAGGGGTTTGATTTGTAAGTGTAAACAATGAATGTTGTGAACATGTAATCAAGCGTTGCTGGGCTGAACCCATGACAGCGTGGTAGCTCAAAGTAGTTGCTGTTTAGGATACTGCATGGATATCTGCCCTTCAGCCACAGCAGTGACATTTGAGATGAAAATCCTGAAGTCAGAAAGGAGCTTTCTTCAAGTAAGTCATAAACACACACCTACAGTAGAATCACACACACACACACAGAAGCACACACAGAGCAGCGTCCCTGTAAGAGGAGAGGTAAAATGAGGGTTGGGTGCTGAGAGTTAGGAGGGTTAAGAGGGTGTGAGCCTTTTTCTTGCTGGAAAGTTAGATCTCTACACATGTTTTTGCATCCATGTCAAAGAGCAGGGCCTCGCATTTGGAGTTCGCACAGGGCCTCACACCGCCCCTGTGACGGTGCTGCATATATTGATTGTAGACAGATCATGAGACTTGGCCTCCAACCATGTTTTGATATGACTGAATCCAGTTACTGTTGTTTGTCTTTCAGGTACCATGAAATCTTTTTTTTCTTTAATCTGCTGCTTTGGCTTTGATCTCTTTGAAGATGTGGTACTCGGAATGTTGTGAGGTCACAACATTCCACGCACCGGCTTTAAAAGCAGAGACAAACCCAGTTTAGTTATTATTAGTTTCAGCATTTCAACGGTGAATGGCGTACTTTTTGATGGTGGCAGACGACGAGCATGGATCAGTGTTGGGTCTCCAATCAACAACTTGGTGAGTAGTGAGGAGAAGTTTGGAAAGATTCAGGCTTGCTGTTTACCCATCTCCAGTTTTTATGCTAAGCTGAGTTAATCGGCTGCATACCCAAATGCCACATATGTCAAACTATTGTACTTGCGTTTCAGTCGTGGGTTTTGATTCATATTGGAAGTGAGATGCTATTTTGTATAGATACAAATTATTACAAGGGGTTTGATTTGTAAGCATAAGTTCCCCCAACTCTCCATCTGTACCCACTCGTTTCCTATCAATGCATGTTAGTACCTCTGAATGAATGCATGTTCGTGCCTTAGCATCATAGGTTCCCAAGGATCATGGCTGTGACTGTAATGTGGATCGTGGACATGGTCCTCTCATGTTTATGTCCCAGTTTTACAGTAGGCTGACAGAAAGTTGTTTTAGTGATCTGTTAAGATTTAATGGTTCATACGTGTGTCACTGCTTAGAGTTGACAGGTCTATCAGAGTTTTCACAGGTTCACCATCAGTTAGCCTGCAGTAGTGTTCACTGGTTCATGACAGGTGTCAGTTGGTTCTGAAGGGATTTCTCTGGTGTACTTTGATTGCAATGACTGCTTTAATATTGTCTTTATTGTTGCTATGGAAAGGAATGACCTCAGCAGAATGGTGAT
The DNA here is from genome assembly GCF_039877785.1 of Chaetodon trifascialis. Classification (NCBI taxonomy): domain Eukaryota; kingdom Metazoa; phylum Chordata; class Actinopteri; order Chaetodontiformes; family Chaetodontidae; genus Chaetodon; species Chaetodon trifascialis. Next base: position 26,465,211 of record NC_092058.1, on the reverse strand, counting down.
GTCATCTTTGACAGATCAAAGCCATTTTGTGACCTATCAAAGGACTGGACCAGGGCTTTAAAGTACAGGTCTTAGTCTGTATGAGGTTTCACTCCAAGATGTTGCTGGATTGACTTGCGAGTCTTTTGGGAGGTTCCTGCCGTCCCCCCTGCGATGGCGCTGTTTATATTGATTGTAGACAGATCATGAGACTTGGCCTCCAACCATGTTTTGATATCAGTATACCCCCCGAGTGGTTCCTGTACCAGCGTTGCTGGGCTGAACCCATGACATGGTGGCAGCTCAGTGTAGTTGCTGTTTAGGATACTGCATGGATATCTGCCCTTCAGCCACAGCAGTGATATTTTAGATGAAAATCCTGAAGTCAGAAAGGAGCTTTCTTCAAGTAAGTCATAAACACACACCTACAGTAGAATCACACACACACAGAAGCACACACAGAGCAGCGTCCCTGTAAGAGGAGAGATAAAATGAGGGTTGGGTGCTGAGAGTTAGGAGGGTTAAGAGGGTGTGAGCCTTTTTCTTGCTGGAAAGTTAGATCTCTACACATGTTTTTGCATCCATGTCAAAGAGCATGGCCTCGCATTTGGAGTTCGCACAGGGCCTCACACCCCCCCTGCAACGGCGCTGCATATATTGATTGTAGACAGATCATGAGACTTGGCCTCCAACCATGTTTTGATATGACTGAATCCAGTTGCTGTTGTTTGTCTTTCAGGTACCATGAAATCTTTTTTTTTTTTCTTTAATCTGCTGCTTTGGCTTTGATCTCTTTGAAGATGTGGTACTCGGAATGTTGTGAGGTCACAACATTCCACGCACTGGCTTTAAAAGCAGAGACAAACCCAGTTTAGTTATTATTAGTTTCAGCATTTCAACGGTGAATGGCGTACTTTTTGATGGTGGCAGACGATGAGCACGGATCAGTGTTGGGTCTCCAATCAACAACTTGGTGAGTAGTGAGGAGAAGTTTGGAAAGATTCAGGCTTGCTGTTTACCCATCTCCAGTTTTTATGCTAAGCTAAGTTAATCGGCTGCATACCCAAATGCCACATATGTCAAACTATTGTACTTGCGTTTCAGTCGTGGGTTTTGATTCATATTGGAAGTGAGATGCTATTTTGTATAGATACAAATTATTACAAGGGGTTTGATTTGTAAGCATAAGTTCCCCCAACTCTCCATCTGTACCCACTCGTTTCCTGTCAATGCATGTTAGTACCTCTGAATGAATGCATGTTCGTGCCTTAGCATCATAGGTTCCCAAGGATCATGGCTGTGACTGTAATGTGGATCGTGGACATGGTCCTCTCATGTTTATGTCCCAGTTTTACAGTAGGCTGACAGAAAGTTGTTTTAGTGATCTGTTAAGATTTAATGGTTCATACATGTGTCACTGCTTAGAGTTGACAGGTCTATCAGAGTATTCACAGGTTCACCATCAGTTAGCCTGCAGTTGTGTTCACTGGTTCATGACAGGTGTCAGTTTGTTCTGAAGGGATTTCTCTGGTGTACTTTGATTGCAATGACTGCTTTAATATTGTCTTTATTGTTGCTATGGAAACAAATGACCTCAGCGGAATGGTGATGTCATCTTTGACAGATCAAAGCCATTTTGTGACCTATCAAAGGACTGGACCAGGGCTTTAAAGTACAGGTCTTAGTCTGTATGAGGTTTCACTCCAAGGTGTTGCTGGATTGACTTGAGAGGTTATACGGGATGTGCCTGCCATCACACAAATCATCACTGAGATCACTCTTACTGAGTTATTATGTGGACTGATTTGTAAGAGAGCACTAGAACTACACACAGTGGGGTCCCCTACCTCTCCGTCTGTACCCACTCGTTTCCTGTCAATGTCCCAGTTTTACAGTAGGCTGATAGTAAGTTGTTTTAGTGATTTGTAAGGATTAATGGTTCATACGTGTGTCACTGCTTAGTGTTGACAGGTCTATCAGAGTTTCTCTCTCACAGGTTCGCCATCAGTTAGCCTGGAGTAGTGTTTACTGGTTCATGACAGGTGTCATTTGGTTCTGAAGGGATTTCTCTGGAATAATTTGAATGCTGCTACGGAAACAAATGATCTCAACGGAATGGTGATGTCATCTCTGATGGATCAAAGCCATTTTGAGACCTATCAAAGGACTGGAGCAGGGCTTTGAAGCACAGGTCCTAGTCTATATGAGGTTTCACTCCAAGATGTTGCTGGATTGACTTGCGAGTCTTTTGGGAGGTGCCTGCCGCCCCCCCTTTGTAATTGTGTGTGTATTGTTGGAACCTATCACTATACCCCCCGAGTGGTTCCTGTACCAGCGTTGCTGGGCTGAACCCATGACATGGTGGCAGCTCAGTGTAGTTGCTGTTTAGGATACTGCATGGATATCTGCCCTTCAGCCACAGCAGTGATATTTTAGATGAAAATCCTGAAGTCAGAAAGGAGCTTTCTTCAAGTAAGTCATAAACACACACCTACAGTAGAATCACACACACAGAGGAGCACACACAGAGCAGCGTCCCTTTAAGAGGAGAGGTAAAATGAGGGTTGGGTGCTGAGAGTTAGGAGGGTTAAGAGGGTGTGAGCCTTTTTCTTGCTGGAAAGTTAGATCTCTACACATGTTTTTGCATCCATGTCAAAGAGCAGGGCCTCGCATTTGGAGTTCGCACAGGGCCTCGCACCCCCCCTGCGACGGCGCTGCATATATTGATTGCAGAGAGATCATGAGACTTTTGAGACATATCTTTTTTTTTGATATGACTGAATCCAGTTGCTGTTGTTTGTCTTTCAGGTACCATGAAATCTTTTTTTTTTTCTTTAATCTGCTGCTTTGGCTTTGATCTCTTTGAAGATGTGGTACTCGGAATGTTGTGAGGTCACAACATTCCACACACCAGCTTTAAAAGCAGAGAAAAACCCAGTTTAGTTATTATTAGTTTCAGCATTTCAACGGTCAATGGCGTACTTTTTGATGGTGGCAGACGACGAGCACGGATCAGTGTTGGGTCTCCAATCAACAACTTGGTGAGTAGTGAGGAGAAGTTTGGAAAGATTCAGGCTTGCTGTTTACCCATCTCCAGTTTTTATGCTAAGCTAAGCTAACGATTAGTCGATTAGTCACGACTACGTCGACTATCAAAATCATTGACGACTAATTTAGTAGTCGACGCGTTTATTTTTTTGAAGCTTTGTTTTTCTCGCAAAACTGCTGCTATACCCTCCGCTGCCTTGTCTGCCTGTCTGTCCTTGATGCAGATGCGCAGTAGTGGTAATTGGCGTCAGCCTTCATGTCACCGGAAGTTATGCCAGACCTACCCGGCAACGAAGCTCTAAAGTTTGGGAGCATTCACAAAACAAAAGACAAGCATGTGCAATGCAAAATCTGCAAGGCAAGAGGGACAGTCGTCTCGTTAAGCTAACTGGCTAGTTAGCCGCTAACATTAACGTAAACACTGAGCTACTTACTTATACTGATAGATGTAAACATTAACACTAACGACAACGATTTAATTAGCCTTACCACACATATGTGTTTGCTGTAACGTTATAACGGTGATGTCGTGCTTGAATAGGAAATGTGGTAATGCTAATGTTTTCTATCGCTACGTTACAGTGCTGAAAAAGTCGTCAATGGACGACTTAATTACCAAGCCAGTAACATGCGCACCTCGACAAGCACATGTCCTGACTAGTGGACCACTAGTAATGCATTACCTGAATTATTACCTGGATTTTTTTTGCATCTGCTTGCCTTTTTTTTTATTTTGAGTGAATCTTAGTTGTGGAATTTAAATGGAGAACAGAGTAAGAGTCAGGCGGATCTGTTTGGTCAGCTGACAGTGAACTTCACGGTTATAACTGTTATCCTGGAGATATCAGGTAAGAAAACATTTCCCTGTTATTTTCTGTAAATTAATAACCTAACGCAGTGTTTGTGTTCATTCTCTAACTCAGAATGATGATGTTTTCAAACTGTTAGGCTAGCTAACTGTTAAGTAAATTAGCTAATGTTACAGGTAACAACGTTAACTAGCTTGTTGTCATGAACCATGGCGTTAATATCTTGAATAGCCGCCTCTTGCGTATCCGTGGTCAAACCAGCCGCCGCTGTATTTCAGGTGCGCATTTACTCTCAAGTTTACGGTGAAAGCAACTGCCACCAATCTTTACTTCCAGATTTCAAGATAAAGCATCTGTCTTCTCTCTGTGTGTTTGTGTTGTGCAGGCTTCAATGTGTTGAATGTCATATTGAAATGATTTTTTAAAAGTTAAAAAAATAATAAAATTATACCATAAGTAGCTAAAGAGGTAAGTAGTTCATCAAACCTGGACTGCTCGACTTAGTACCTCCGATACTACTTCATCAAATACTATCATGTACTTCTACTGTGTAGTTTTCCAGTAATTCACTCTCAAAGTCCATTACGGACAGCAATAAATGCCATTTTCGTCTAAATTTGAAGTGGAATGAAATCACTTTCTTCCATAAGTAGTTCACCAAACATGTACTGTTGGACTTAGTACTCCCTAGGCTACTTCCACAAATAGTATCAAACACTTTTACTGTGTACTTTTCCAGTAATTCACTCTCAAATTCCCTTATGGATCGCAATAATTCGCATTTTCCTCTAATTTTGAAGTGTAATAAAATCACTCTCTTCCATAAGTAGTTCACCAAACATGTACTGTTGGACTCAGTACTCCCTAGACTACTTGCACAAATAGTATCAAACACTTTTACTGCGTACTTTTCCAGTAATTTACTCTCGAAGTCACTTATGGATCGCAATAATTCGCATTTTCATCTAAACACGAAATGGAATGAAATCGCTTTCTTCCATAAGTAGTTCACCACACCTATACTGCTGAACTTAGTACTTCCTATACTACTTGCACAAATAATATGAAGTACTTTTACTGTGTATTTTTCCAGTAATTCACTCTCAAATTCACTTATGGATCGCAATAATTCACATTTTCCTCTAATTTTGAAATGGAATGAAATCACTTTCTTCCATAAGTAGTTCACCAACTACTGCGTACTTTTCCAGTAATTCACTCTCAACTTCACTTAGGCATCGCAATAATTTGCATTTTCCTCTAATTTTTTGCGTGGGACAAAATCAGTTTCTTCCTTAAGAGTAGTTCACCAAACCTATACTGCTGAACTTAGTACTTCCTATACTACTTGCGCAAATAGTATCAAACACTTTTACTGTGTATTTTTCCAGTAATTCACTCTCACAGTCCATCACGGACAGCAATAAAAGCCATTTTCGTCTAATTTTGAAGTGGAATGAAATCACTTTCTTCCATAAGTAGTTCACCAAACCTATACTGCTGAACTTAGTACTTCCTATCCTACGTGCACAAATAATATGAAGTACTTCTACTGTGTAGTTTTCCAGTAATTCACTCTCAAATTCCCTTACGGATCGCAATAATTCGCATTTTCCTCTAATTTTGAAGTGTAATAAAATCACTTTCTTCCATAAGTAGTTCACCAAACATGTACTGTTGGACTCAGTACTCCCTAGACTACTTGCACAAATAGTATCAAACACTTTTACTGTGTACTTTTCCAGTAATTCACTCTCAAATTCACTTATGGATCGCAATAATTTGCATTTTCCTCTAATTTTGAAATGGAATGAAATCACTTTCTTCCATAAGTAGTTCACCAAACATGTACTGTTGGACTAAGTACTCCCTAGACTACTTGCACAAATAGTATCAAACACTTTTACTGTGTACTTTTCCAGTAATTCACTCTCAAATTCACTTACGGATCGCAATAATTTGCATTTTCCTCTAAATTTGGCGTGGGATAAAATCACTTTCTTCCATAAGTAGTTCACCAAACTTATACTGCTGAACTTAGTACTTCCTATACTACTTGCACAAATAATATGAAGTACTTTTACTGTGTATTTTTCCAGTAATTCACTCTCAAAGTCCGTTATGGACGGCAATAAATGCCATTTTCATCTAAATTTGAAGTGGGATGAAATCACTTTCGTCCATAAGTAGTTCACCAAACATGTACTGTTGGACTTATTGCTCCCTAGACTACTTGCACAAATAGTATCAAACACTTTTACTGTGTACTTTTCCAGTAATTCACTCTCAAATTCACTTACGCATCGCAATAATTTGCATTTTCCTCTAATTTTTTACGTGGGATAAAATCACTTTCTTCCATAAGTAGTTCACCAAACCTATACTGCTGAACTTAGTGCTTCCTATCCTATGTGCACAAATAATATGAAGTACTTCTACTGTGTAGTTTTCCAGTAATTCACTCTCAAATTCCCTTATGGATCGCAATAATTTGCATTTTCCTCTAATTTTGAAGTGTAATAAAATCACTTTCTTCCATAAGTAGTTCACCAAACATGTACTTTTGGACTCAGTACTCCCTAGACTACTTGCACAAATAGTATCAAACACTTTTACGGTGTACTTTTCCAGTAATTTACTCTCGAAGTCACTTATGGATCGCAATAATTCGCATTTTCATCTAATCACGAAATGGAATTAAATCACTTTTTTCCATAAGAGTTGTTCACCAAACCTATACTGTTGGACTTAGTACTCCCTAGACTACTTGCACAAATAGTATCAAACACTTTTACTGTGTACTTTTCCAGTAATTCACTCTCAAATTCACTTATGGATCGCAATAATTTGCATTTTCATCTAATCACAAAATGGAATGAAATCACTTTCTTCCTTAAGAGTAGTTCACCAAACCTATACTGTTGGACTTAGTACTCCCTAGACTACTTGCACAAATAGTATCAAACACTTTTACTGTGTACTTTTCCAGTAATTCACTCTCACAGTCCATCACGGACAGCAATAAAAGCCATTTTCGTCTAATTTTGAAGTGGAATGAAATCACTTTCTTCCATAAGTAGTTCACCAAATATGTACTGTTGGACTTAGTACTCCCTAAAAGACTTGCACAAATTGTATCAAACACTTTTACTGTGTACTTTTCCAGTAATTCACTCTCAAAATCACTTATGGATCGCAATAATTCGCATTTTCCTCTAATTTTGAAGTGTAATAAAATCACTTTCTTCCATAAGTAGTTCATCAAACCGGTACTGCTGCACTTACTGCTTCCTATACTACTTGCACAAATAGTATCAGCTATTTTTACTGTGTACTTTTCCAGTAATTCACTCTCAAAATCCCTTACCAATCGCAATAAAAGCCATTTTTGTCTAATTTTGACGTGGGATAAAATCAGTTTCTTCCATAAGTAGTTCACCAAACCTGGACTGCTCGTCTTACTACGTCCTATACTACTTCCACAAATACTATCAAGTAATTTAATGTGTACTTTTCCAGTAATTCATTCTCAAAATCCTTTACGGACAGTAATAAAACCCATTTTCGTCTAAATTCTAAGTGGGACAAAATCAATTTCTTAAATAGGAAGTTTATCAAACTTCTCCTCCTGGACTTAGTTATTCAATTCAATTCAATTCAAGTCAAGTCAAGTCAAGTCAAGTCAAGTCAAGTCAAGTCAAGTCAAGTCAATTCAATTGTCCTTTATCCACAAGGGGAAATTCCAATATACAGCAGCACCAATAAAGTGTATAAAGTATTAGAACAAGTGCAATGCAAATGCAAAACAAGTATATATACAAGAGTGGGATAAAAGAATAACGTCATCCTAAGAAATTGTAAATAGTATTTACAGATTGTTATGCACTGATTATTGCACATTATTGCATTATTGCACAGGTTATTGTACAGATTGTATTATTGTACTTTACACACTTTGGATGTAGCATCCTGTCACTGATGGAGGTCCTCAGTGCAGTGAGTGTGTGTTGGAGGGGGTGGGAGTCATTGTCTGTCATGAAGGACAGCTTGCCTGTCATCCTCCTCTCCCTAACCCCAACCCTTGCTCATGCACCAAGGTTTGAGAGAACCGCAATTGCAATTCTCTGTTTGTCCAGTACATGTTGCAGAATTGATAATAAAGCAGACTTTAACTTTGATATTAACACAGGGTGCAGTAGACTCACCTTCCACATCAGTTGCAGTGGGTCCTCCAGAACAGGTAGGGTAATTTCCGATCTTCCCATTGTGATGATGAACTGTGATTGCCACATACTGTAATCTTCTGCTCCTTTGTCAAGAAGTACTAAATCCAGCAGTACATATTTGGTGAACTACTTATGGGAGAAAGTGATTTTATTCCATTGTAAAGTTATAGGAAAAGGCTCTTATTGCTATCTGTAAGGCACTTTGATGGTGAATTACTGGAAAACTATACAGTAGAAGTCCTTGATAGTATTTGAGGAAGTAGTATAGGACGTAGCAAGTTGAGTAGTTCTGGTTTGATGAACTACTTATGGAAGAAAGTGATTTCATCCCACTTCAAAATTAGACGAAAATGGCTTTTATTGCTGTCAGTAATGGACTTTGAGAGTGAATTACTGGAAAAGTACACAGTCGAAGTACATGATAGTATTTGATGAAGTAGTATCGGAGGTACTAAGTCGAGCAGTCCAGGTTTGATGAACTACTTATGGAAGAAACTGATTTTATCCCACTTCAAAAGTAGACAAAAATGCAAATTATTGTGATCCTTATGGGATTTTGAGAGTAAATTATTAGAAAACTAAAATGTAACAGTAGCTGATAATATTTGTGCAAGTAACATATGAAGTACATTATCCAGTAACACCTCCACCGCTACTTATGGTATAATTTGTTTTTTTTTTTTACTTTTAAAAAATCATTTCAATATAACATTCAACACATTGAAGCCTGCACAACACAGACACACAGAGAGAAAGACAGATGCTTTATTTTGAAATCCGTAAGTAAAGATTGGTGGCGGTTGCTTTCACCGTAAACTTGAGAGTAAATGCGCACTTGAAATACAGCGGCGGCTGGTTTGACCACAGATCCGCGAGAGGCTGCTGGCTTGACCGCCGTGGAGGAAAACATGTTTACAGGCAGCCAGTCTTTGTTATATCATTGACGTTATGTTACTGACATTGGTTGTTGCTGAGTTAACCTCATTTACTGCACACGTATAATGTAACGTTGCTATTGATATTTATGCATTATTGATATGAGCAGCAAAGCACACGTAACATAATTTAGCGTTGCAGCTGACGTAACGTTACTTTGCAGTGCTGTAAATCGTTAGCTTGTGTCCACACTTGGTCCAACACAAACTAGCCTTGTCTCCTGTTTGGCCAAAAGTTTTATATTTGAACGGTCTGGTTAAATGGACCTTCAAACTGTGATAACACCCGACGTTTTATGAGTAATCCAGGTGGGATTAAGCCCTCACTAACATCTGAATATCAGTGCTGCGTGTGATGATCGATCATTAAATGTCCAACTTGAGGGCCGACAGGTGACGTCATTCTGCATTATAATGAGCCATGTGCTTCTGTTTGTTTGAGAAACGATGGAAGATTCAATGATGGACAGATGGAGAAAGATACATTTGCATCAGAGCAGATTCATTTCATTCGATAAATATCCCTTTTTCATTTAGTTGTCTTTAGTTGTGAAATAATTCTACAGAGGCGACAACATTTGCAGATGATGATGATCATTGTCTGTCATGGAGGACAGCTTGCCTGTCAGGTGGAGGAGTTGGGGAAGAGGAGGATGATAGGCAAGATGACAGGCAAGCTGTCCTCCATGACAGACAATGTCTCCCACCCCCTCCAACACACACTCACTGCACTGAGGAGCTCCATCAGTGACAGGATGCTACATCCAAAGTGTGTGAAGGAGCGTTATCGCAGGTCATTCCTTCCTGCAGCTGTCAGGCTGCACAATATAACCTGCTCAAAGTAATCTGATAATTTACCTGAAAATCATCTGTAAATTACCTGTGCAATAATCTGGGAAATAATTAGTGCAATAATCTGTGCAATCCATCCTGTACATAACAGTATGCAAATACAATTTATAATTGAAGATAATGTTTATTTTTATTACACTCTTTTGTATATACTTGCTTTTTTTTAATCTAATCTATCTTTTACTGGTGCTGCTGTAAATTGGAATTTCCCCTTGCGGGACTAATAAAGGTATATTGAATTAAATTGAACTGAACTGAATGTTATTCAATCGGAGCTTTACAGGAGCTACAGATCGTTCCTTTTTCAGAGCTCAGATGATATTTTCTGCTGTTGACATGTAAATACCATTTTAATGAATATAAAAAATAGGTGCTATTGAATATGATTACATACTCTATCTTTAAGTAGTTGAGAATTTAGTAGAACAAAGAAATTTGATAAACATGACCTGTCCTGTCTCTGTCCTCTCTGTCTTTGCAAAAGGGAAAATGCAGCATCTGCTGAGATCCAGAACTGCCTTGGGAGTTGCTGTGATGTATTTTGGGGTTGTTGGTTTCAGCAACTCCACTTCAGGCCTTCATTTAACCTGCAGGTAGCACCCTTTTCTATTCTCACTCACATCCAAACACATTGACACATGATATGATTCAGTTACTCAGTGGTGTGAAATATTTTCGGTTTGATCTGAACTTTGGTGTGTGTGGGTTGGATGGCAGATAACATGTGATTGTGATTAAATATTCATCCATCCATCCATCCATCCATTTTCTATACGGCCTATCCCTTTCGGGGTTGCAGGTTGATCGCAGGGCAACATATACAGCAACACATACAGACAAACATTCACTCTCACACTCACACCTAAGGGCAATCCAAGAGTAACCAGTTAACCTATTGAGCATGTTTTTGGTCTGTGGGAGGAAAGTGCCTGGAGATTGATTAGTGGGAATGATTATTTTTACATCATAATGATATGACATTTGTTGGCATCTGTACCCAACTGACATATTTTCTAACATCTGGAAACAAGATTTGTAGGCCAGAGCATCTCTGCATCATTTTTGTCACACATTTGACTGTCATGTCATCAATCCAAAAATTGCAGCTTCTGCAGTTTGAATATTGCACTTGGCTATATTGCGACTTTGATCAAATTTTTATCAAAGTCGTGTGTAGCCCTATCCCAAGTTGCCCCAATGCTGTGCATCAGTGTGTAAATGTGTGTGTGAATGATTAGGTGATTATGTTTATTGCTGAATATTTTTTACATTCCCATTTCCAACACTGATAACTGCTAATGATGAGAAACTTGCTTGTTTTTTTAGATCAAGCATTTGAACAAGGTTTACAGGGAAGAACAGGCACCCAGCAGAGAGACAAGTCCACCATTAGTAAGTATCAACTGCAGTATATAAGACAAGATATTAATCAATTATTAGTATAGTTGGGCTGCACGGTGGCGCAGCAGGTAGTGCGCGTGCCTCACAGCAAGAAGGTCGCCTGTTCGATTCCCAGGTCGGGCCTTTCTGTGTGAAGTTTGCATGTTCTTCCCGTGCATGCGTGGGTTCTCTCCGGGTACTCCGGCTTCCTCCCACAGACCAAAAACATGCTTATTAGGTTGATTGGTGACTCTAAATTGCCCCTAGGTGTGAGTGTGAGTGTGAATGGTTGTGTGTATGTGCCCTGCGATTGGCTGGCGACCAGCCCAGGGTGTACCCTGCCTCCCGCCCGCTGACAGCCGAGATAGGCTCCGGCCCCCCCGCGACCCCGAAAGGGATAAGCGGCATAGAAAATGGATGGATGGATATTACTATAGTCAATATAATCCACTATCCTTTACATTGTGACTGAGATCTGTATGTGGAGACAAATCTGTAAAACTTTAGGCTGAAAAAGAAAAGTCCAAAAAAAGTACTTTGCTGGAAGAGCTGGAAATACAGACAAGTCATCAGGTACAACTCACATAGGCCTCTCAATTGGCTGTCTTTTGCTATACTTCTGCCATGGTAGATCTGCAAATTAAATGCAAATTGAAATCCTACTCGGACTTTTCAGTGAATCTTACTGTGTCCTTTTTCCCTCGATTAGAAACCTAATGGTTTCTAATGGTTTTACATCATAATGGGACCAGTAGGTTCCTAATGGTTTCTTCTCATGGGGTTCCAATTCCCATTAGACCATTAGAAACCTAATGGTTCCTAATGGTTTAACGTCCTAATGGTACCATTAGGTTCCTAATGGTTTTACATCCTAATGGGACCAGTAGGTTCCTAATGGTTTCTTCTAATGGTTCCTAATGGGGTTCCAATTCCCATTAGACCATTAGAAACCTAATGGTTCCTAATATTTTTTTTTAATGGTATTCCACTGGATTTTTCAGCAGGGTTGGGTTGCTGAGAGTTAGGAGGGTTAAGAGGGTGTGAGCCTTTTTCTTGCTGGAAAGTTAGATCTCTACACGTTTTAGCATCCATGTCAAAGAGCAGGGCCTCGCATTTCGAGTTCGCACAGGGCCTCGCACCCCCCGCGACAACACTGCATATATTGATTGTAGACAGATCATGAGACTTGGCCTCCAACCATGTTTTATTATGACTGAATCCAGTTACTGTTGTTTGTCTTTCAGATACCATGAAATCTTTTTTTTTTTTTTTTTTTTCTTTAATCCAATATGCTTTGGCTTTGATCTCTTTGAAGATGTGGTACTCGGAATGTTGTGAGGTCACAACATTGGAAATGAGATGCTATTTTGTATGGATACAAATTATTGCAAGGGGTTTGATTTGTAAGTGTAAACAATGAATGTTGTGAACATGTAATCAAGCGTTGCTGGGCTGAACCCATGACAGCGTGGTAGCTCAGTGTAGTTGCTGTTTAGGATACTGCATGGATATCTGCCCCTCAGCCACAGCAGTGACATTTGAGATGAAAATCCAGAAGTCAGAAAGGAGCTTTCTTCAAGTAAGTCATAAACTTACTTGATCATCCATTGTTATCCAAACAACAAGCCGTGGGTGACAAAGGACATCAAAGACATCCTCAATCAGAGGTAGAGGGCTTTCAGAGCTGGCAACAGGTAGGAGGTGAGAACGATACAGACGGAACTGAAGGTGAGAATCAGGGAGGCTAAGGAGAAATACAGGAGGAAGCTGGAGTGGAAACTCCAGCACAACAACTTGAGAGAGGTCTGGAGTGGTATGAGGACCATCACTGGCTTCGCGACAAGCAGCAGAGGAGTTGAAGGCAGCATTGACAAGGCAAACGAACTGAATTTGTTTTTTAATAGATTCGACACTTCAGGCCTGGCTCATCCTTCCTCTGACTCCTCTGCTGTCTGTCCTGGATGACCATCATCATCCACTCCCCCCCCCGTTGACTACCTGACTGGCAGACCACAGTATGTGCGCCTGCAACACTGTGTGTCAGACAGAGTGGTCAGCAACACTGGGGCCCAGCAGAGGACTGTTCTCTCTCCCTTCCTCTTCACCCTCTACACCACGGACTTTAACTATTGCACAGAGACCTGCCATCTTCAGAAGTTTTCTGATGACTCTGTGATAGTTGGATGTATCAGCAAGGGCGATGAGGATGAGTACAGGGCTGCTGTGGACAACTTTGTTCCGTGGTGTGAGCAGAACCATCTGCAACTAAATGTGGCAAAGACTAAGGAACTGGTAGTGGACCTGAGGAGAATCAAGGCACCTGTGACCCCTGTTTCCATCCAGGGGGTTGTTGTGGACGTCGTGGAGGATTATAAGTACATGGGGGTACATATTGACAATAATCTGGACTGGGCAAAGAACACTGACGCTCTCTACAGGAAGGGCCAGAGTCGTCTCTATTTCCTGAAGCCACTGAGGTCTTTCAACATCTGCCGGACTATGCTCAGGATTTTTTTTATGAGTCTGTGGTGGCAAGTGCAGTTCTCTATGCTGTTGCATGCTGGGGCAGCAGGCTGAGGATGGCAGATGCCAACAGACTCAACAAACTGATCCGCAAGGCCATTGACATTGTGGGGATGGAGTGTGACTCTCTGACGGTGGTGTTAGAGAGGAGGATGCTGAATAAGCCAAGGACTATCATGGACAACCTCTCTCACCCACTTCATGATGTGCTGGTCAGGCACAGGAGTACGTTCAGCGAAAGACTCATACCACCAAAACTAAGGATATTTTATAATTTCAGTTTTTGCACATCTAATTCAATTTTGCACAGTCAATATTCAGTATGTAGTGTAATTCTAATATATATTTTCCATCTCAATTTTGCACATCCAATTGCTCAGAATATAGTAAAAATACTTGTTTTATTGCTGTACATTTTATTGTGTGGTATACTGTATATTTCTTATTTACATATATCCTTAGTATTAATATTCTGGGGTTTTTTTTATATTGCCTTTATATATATATATTCCTTCTTGCTCTTTCTTTCTAATTTTATTCTAATCTATAATTCTATTTTGTATGGAGCACTGCTACAAAAAACTATTTCCCCTCGGGGATCAATAAAGGAAAGCTGATTCTGATTCAGAAACACACACCTACAGTTAGGGCTGGGCCGATAAAACGATAGCGATATGTCTCGCAATAGACACGTCATCAATATCAATATAAAATGCGTTCGATAAAGCATTCAATAATTTTTTTTTTTCTTCGTCGGAAGAAACCTGAAGTTGCGAAGCGAGGTTGGTTGCATGAACAATGGCACTCACTCTCAGGTAACTGAGCAACGTAGGGAGTAATCGCTAATCAGTGAGAGAGACACGCTAACACGCCAATCATGTAACATTATCAAGTTCGGTTGCGCCATGTCGTTGTCACGTGTTTGATGCTCTGCGAGGAGTTAGATGAGAAATAGAAAGTGAGCGCTACAGCAAGCGAACAAATCGTCGATAGAACAGGGAAAGTTCAATTTTGTAAGTCGGACCGTAGTCAGACCAATGTGGTCTGTAACTTATGCAAGACTTTCCTCCCCACCAAGACCGGTAATACCACAAACTTATTTAACCACCTTAGCCGCGCTCACTCTTTGGAGCGCAGCCGTATTCGCCAACGTCCGCCAACCGCAGCACCACCGCACAAGCAGCTGACCACCATGCAGAGGTACTCTGCTTCAGTGCCTGATGACAAATCATCTAAAAGGCACGAAGACGTAATGAAGGCAGCAGCACATCATATAGCAAAAGACATGCTTCACTGAGCACTGTGGAGAAGCCAGGTTATAAACATCTCTTACACATACTTTTTTTTTTTCTTAAACACACTTGCAATAAAAATATCATTGAATAGTTCATGTATGTTTAGAGTAAGAAGAGTGACTAAAGTTCATATGTCTAGGCTGGTTTCATAGTTCAGTCAGTGTTACTGTACTATCATGTTTGTTTGTTCGTTTGTTTGTATGTTACAGATATCAAGTCTACCTCAGTTTCTGCTATGTTTACAAAACACTGCACATATTTGAAAACATTTTTCACCAGAGGGTGAATCAGCTTGTGAACTTTCTGCACTAAACCTGCAGAAAAAAAGCTCTCTCTGTCTACATTTTTACAATTTTTTTCCATTTGTTATTTGAGTGTTTTCCATGGTTGTGTTGACATTTCCTTTCTGCGTTGATAGCTGAGGGGATTATAATCAGAGGAAGGTTCAATTTAAAATAAAAATGTTTAAATTGAATGTATTTTTCTCCTGGTCCTTATTTTAAATAGGTCACAAAAAATATCAATAATTATCGATATTGACCAATATAAAACACTTATATCGCAATAGAGTTTTCAGCCATATCACCAAGCCCTACCTACAGTAGAATCACACACACACAGAAGCACACACAGAGCAGCGTCCCTGTAAGAGGAGAGGTAAAATGAGGGTTGGGTGCTGAGAGTTAGGAGGGTTAAGGCAAGGCAAGGCAAGGCAAATTCATTTGTATAGCACAATTCATACACTAGGCAATTCAAAGTGCTTTACAGAAGCATAAAAATCATACATTTTGATTAGAAGAGAACAGAAAAATAAAAATACAATAAAATTAAAGGAAAATTAAAAACAGACACCAGTAAAAGACAATAATTTAGCATTTAAAATGATTAAAACCATTGAGCAAATACATTTACTTTAAGTAAAAGCTGTAGCAAATAATAATGTTTTCAACCCTGATTTAAATGAGCTGACACTTGGTGCAGACCTCCGGTGTGCAGGGAGAATGTTCCACAGGTGAGGAGCATAATAACTGAAAGCTGCTTCACTTTGTTTGGTTTGGATTCTGGGAACACACAATAGACCTGTCCCTGATGACCTGAGAGGTCTGGATACTTCATATGGAGTCAATAAATCTAGAATATATTTTGGTCCTAGACCATTTAATGCTTTATAGACTAACAGTAAGATTTTAAAGTCTATTCTTTGACTCACAGGAAGCCAATGTAGTGATCTGAGGACTGGTGTGATATGGTCCATTTTTCTGGTGTTTGTAAGGACTCGTGCAGCCGCATTTTGGATCAGCTGTAGTTGCCTAATTGATTTTTTGTTTAGGCCAGTAAAGACTCCATTGCAATAGTCCAACCTACTGAAAATGAATGCATGAACAAGTTTTTCCATGTCTTCTTTGGACAGACAACCCTTGATTCTGGTTATATTTTTCAGGTGGTAGTAGGCTGATTTGGTAATTAGCTTTAAGTGGTTGTTAAAATTCAGGTCCGAACCAATAATTTCTGTTGTTCAATCAATATCTGTTGTTGTCAGTGACATGGAGTTAAGTTGAGCACTGATCTTTGACCTTTCATTTTTGGGGCCAAAAACAATCACTTCTGTCTTATCTGCATTAAGCTGAAGAAAATTCTGGCACATCCACTCATTGATTTGATGAATACACTCACTCAGAGAAAGTAAGGGACTGTAGTCATGTGATGACACAGAAATATAAAGTTGTGTATCATCTGCGTAAGTATGATAAGAAATATTATGATGCTCCATAATCTGAGCTAGGGGCAACATGTAGATATTGAAAAGAAGTGGTCCGAGTATGGACCCTTGTGGCACCCCACACATCATCTTTTTTCGTTCAGACACATGCTCACCAACTGACACAAAGTAGTCTCTATCTTGTAAATAGGATTTGAACCAGTGTAGTACAGTGCTAGTAAGTCCCACCCACTTTTCCAGTCTGTCAAGAAGTATGTCATGATCAACCGTATCAAAGGCAGCACTGAGATCTAATAATACTAAGACTGAGGTTTTGGAAGCATCATTATTCAGATGTATGTCATTTAAAACTTTGATAAGTACAGTCTCAGTGCTGTGGTGTGGACGAAATCCAGACTGAAATGCATTAAAACGATTGTTCTGCATCATGAAAACATGCGTTTGTTGAAAAACAACCCTTTCAATAATTTTTCCTAGAAAGGGAAGATTTGATATTGGCCTGTAGTTACTTATTACTGAAGCATCCAGATTAGTCTTTTTTAGGAGAGGTTTTATTACTGCAGTTTTCAAGGCCTGGGGAAACTGACCGGACTGAAGAGAATTATTTATTATCTGCAACACATCTGGAACTATGCAATTAAAAACATTTTTTAAAAAGTTTGTTGGCAGAGTATCAAGGCAGCATGTTGTGGATTTTAACTGTGATACAGTTTCTGTCAGCCTTGTATGGTCTAGAAGGTTAAAATGTGCTAGATTAACTGGAGAACAAGAAGGCACAGATGGACTTATCATTTTGCCTGAGTTGGAGCTGCACACTGTTTGTCTTATCCTTGAAATTGTATCTGTAAAAAAGGCTGCAAAATCATTGCATGACTTGTTGGACAGCAGCTCAGGAGGGACTGATGCTGTGGGGTTTGTCAGTCTATCCACAACAGAAAATAAAGTGCGGGCATTATTACAGTTTCTGTTGATAATCTCTGAGAAGAATGCTTGCCTTGCCTTCTTTAGTTCATGGTTATAGGTGTGGAGACTGTTTTTGTAAATCTCATAATGAACCTATAGTTTGGTTTTTCGCCACCTGCGCTCTGCCTGTCTGCAGACTCTTTTCTGGACTTTGACCAGTGTGGTGTTTCTCCAAGGTGCCTTTTTCCTTCCTGACAAAACTTTGGTCTTGGAACTGAAATCATTTACAAGGTCATCACTTGACGCTGAGGGCAGTGTTGATGATGGTGTAAAAGACTGAGTGAAGACTGCACAGGTGTTATCATTAATATAACGCTTTTTGATTACCTCTGTTCCACTTTTGTTATGAATAGCAGGTGTGGCCATTTTAAATGACACACAGTAATGATCAGAAAGAGCAACATCTGTCACCATAACCTCAGAGATATTAAGCCCTTTGGAGATAACCAAATCTAATATATGCCCTTTGTTATGTGTTGAATGTGTTACGTGCTGAGATAGGCCAAAATGTTCCAGGATGTTTAGAAGTTCTTCAGCACATCCATCTTTGAGATTATCAACATGAATGTTGAAGTCACCCACTAACACAACACAGTCAAAATCAATACAAACAACAGACAGTAGATTGGCAAACTCATCAGAAAACTTTGCATTGTATTTTGGGGGCTTGTAGATGGTTACAAAGACTGATTGACAGGGAGACTTTGATTGAGTGGCAACATATTCAAAAGATTCAAACTGACCATAAGAGACTCTCTTGCATTGAATGCTATCATTAAACAAAATGGCGACTCCACCTCCTCTCTTATGCATTCTTACTTCACTTATGAAACTGAAATTCGGAGGGGCTGACTCATTGAGAACTGCTGTGCTGTTATCTTGTCCTAACCAAGTTTCAGTTAAAAACATAAAATCAAGCTTATGCTTGATGATAAAGTCATTGATTAAGAATGATTTGCCTGCCAAAGACCTAACATTTAAAAGAGCTAAGTTAAATGTGCTAAAAAGTCCAACATCCCCATGTTTTAGAACATACTGTGGCTGACATGGAATACATGTTAAATTCGATGATGTGATGTTTCTGGAGAGATGGACCGATCTTCTCCTCCTACCTAAGGAGACATGAATCAATGAAGCTTCCAGCACAATGGGCCCTGGCTTTTCCTTGGAAAAGTCAGGCATAACATTTGCCTTAAAGGCTGGACCCAGAACACATCAGTTACCAACACAACGTGCTGTGGTGGTGGAGGGGGCGGGGTGGAATTTGGGGGGACAGGATCCCAGATGGGCGAGGAGTAAGCCTGATACCAGCGCTGACAAGTTTGTTCATTTGGTCAGTAAACTCCAGCAGGGGGGAGGAGGGTGATGGGATACCCAGTGAAGATGATGAGCTAGATGGAGTTTGGGCAGTTGGAGATGGTGACCTCGGTGGAGTTTTAGTGGTTGGAGTCAGTGAATCCTCACGAGCAGTGGCCTCTGGTGGAGGACATGAGGCATCCACTTTTTTGCTCTGGCATCCCTCATGATTAGAGCATACAGGTGGGGGGAGAGTTGGTTCTCCTTCATGTTTTGGTGTTTGCTACTTTTGTTTGGATTCCTCTTGTCTCTTGTCCTTGGGAATGGGAACAGTGTGACGCAGGAAGAAAGATAGGTTGGAGGCAAAAAGTTTTACTCCTGACTTGTTTAGGGAAAGTCCGTCTCCTTTGAAAAAATGTCTGCGGTCCCAGAAAAAGTTGAAATTGTCAATAAAATGCACTGAATGGACATCACATGCAGTTGAAAGCCATCTGTTTACTGCCAACAATCTGCTGAATCTCTGCTGGTTAAGAGGGTGTGAGCCTTTTTCTTGCTGGAAAGTTAGATCTCTACACATGTTTTAGCATCCATGTCAAAGAGCAGGGCCTCGCATTTCGAGTTCGCACAGGGCCTCGCACCCCACGCGACAACACTGCATATATTGATTGTAGACAGATCATGAGACTTGGCCTCCAACCATGTTTTGATATGACTGAATCCAGTTACTGTTGTTTGTCTTTCAGGTACCATGAAATCTTTTTTTTTTTTTTTCTTTAATCTGCTGCTTTGGCTTTGATCTCTTTGAAGATGTGGTACTCGGAATGTTGTGAGGTCACAACATTCCACGCACCGGCTTTAAAAGCAGAGACAAACCCAGTTTAGTTATTATTAGTTTCAGCATTTCAACGGTGAATGGCGTACTTTTTGATGGTGGCAGACGACGAGCACGGATCATTGTTGTGTCTCCAATCAACAACTTGGTGAGTAGTGAGCAGAAGTTTGGAAAGATTCAGGCTGGCTGTTTACCCATCTCCAGTTTTTATGCTAAGCTAAGTTAATCGGCTGCATACCCAAATGCCACATAGGTCAAACTATTGTACTTGTGTTTCAGTCGTGGGTTTTGATTCATATTGGAAATGAGATGCTATTTTGTATAGATACAAATTATTACAAGGGGTTTGATTTGTAAGCGTAAGTCCCCCCAACTCTCCATCTGTACCCACTCGTTTCCTGTCAATGCATGTTAGTACCTCTGAATGAGTGCATGTTCGTGCCTTAGCGTCATAGGTTCCCAAGGATCATGGCTGTGACTGTAATGTGGATCGTGGACATGGTCCTCTCATGTTTATATCCCAGTTTTACAGTAGGCTGACAGTAAGTTGTTTTAGTGATCTGTGAAGATTTAATGGTTCATACATGTGTCACTGCTTAGAGTTGACAGGTCTATCAGAGTATTCACAGGTTCACCATCAGTTAGCCGGCAGTAGTGTTCACTGGTTCATGACAGGTGTCAGTTGGTTCTGAAGGGATTTCTCTGGTGTACTTTGATTGCAATGACTGCTTTAATATTGTCTTTATTGTTGCTAAGGAAACAAATGACCTCAGCGGAATGGTGATGTCATCTTTGACAGATCAAAGCAATTTTGTGACCTATCAAAGGACTGGACCAGGGCTTTAAAGTACAGGTCTTAGTCTGTATGAGGTTTCACTCCAAGGTGTTGCTGGATTGACTTGAAAGGATATACGGGATTTGCCTGCCGTCACACAAATCATCACTGAGATCACTCTTACTGAGTTATTATGTGGACTGATTTGTAAGAGAGCACTAAAACTACACACAGTGGGGTCCCCTACCTCTCCGTCTGTACCCACTCGTTTCCTGTCAATGTCCCAGTTTTACAGTAGGCTGACAGTAAGTTGTTTTAGTGATCTGTTAAGATTTAATGGTTCATACGTGTGTCACTGCTTAGTGTTGACAGGTCTATCAGAGTTTTCACAGGTTCACCATCAGTTAGCCTGGAGTAGTGTTTACTGGTTCATGACAGGTGTCAATTGGTTCTGAAGGGATTTCTCTGGAATAATTTGATTGTTGTTATGGAAACGAATGATCTCAGCGGAATGGTGATGTCATCTTTGACAGATCAAAGCCATTTTGTGACCTATCAAAGGACTGGACCAGGGCTTTAAAGTACAGGTCTTAGTCTGTATGAGGTTTCACTCCAAGATGTTGCTGGATTGACTTGTGAGTCTTTTGGGAGGTGCCTGCCGTGCCCCCTGCGATGGTGCTGTATATACAGTATTGATTGTAGACAGATCATGAGACTTGGCCTCTAACCATGTTTTGATATCAGTATACCCCCCGAGTGGTTCCTGTACCAGCGTTGCTGGGCTGAACCCATGACATGGTGGCAGCTCAGTGTAGTTGCTGTTTAGGATACTGCATGGATATCTGCCCTTCAGCCACAACAGTGACATTTTAGATGAAAATCCTGAAGTCAGAAAGGAGCTTTCTTCAAGTAAGTCATAAACACACACCTACAGTAGAATCACACACACAGAGGAGCACACACAGAGCAGCGTCCCTGTAAGAGGAGAGGTAAAATGAGGGTTGGGTGCTGAGAGTTAGGAGGGTTAAGAGGGTGTGAGCCTTTTTCTTGCTGGAAAGTTAGATCTCTACACATGTTTTTGCATCCATGTCAAAGAGCAGGGCCTCGCATTTGGAGTTCGCACAGGGCCTCGCACCGCCCCTGTGATGGTGCTGCATATATTGATTGTAGACAGATCATGAGACTTGGCCTCCAACCATGTTTTGATATGACTGAATCCAGTTACTGTTGTTTGTCTTTCAGGTACCATGAAATCTTTTTTTTTTTTCTTTAATCTGCTGCTTTGGCTTTGTGTGTGGAATGTTGTGAGGTCACAACATTCCACACACCGGCTTTAAAAGCAGAGACAAACCCAGTTTAGTTATTATTAGTTTCAGCATTTCAGCGGTGAATGGCGTACTTTTTGATGGTGGCAGACGACGAGCACGGCTCAGTGTTGTGTCTCCAATCAACAACTTGGTGAGTAGTGAGGAGAAGTTTGGAAAGATTCAGGCTGGCTGTTTACCCATCTCCAGTTTTTATGCTAAGCTAAGTTAATCGGCTGGAGTGGTATGAGGACCATCACTGGCTTCGCGACAAGCAGCAGAGGAGTTGAAGGCAGCATTGACAAGGCAAACGAACTGAATTAGTTTTTTAATAGATTCGACACTTCAGGCCTGGCTCATCCTTCCGCTGACTCCTCTGCTGTCTGTCCTGGATGACCATCATCATCCACTCCCCTCTCCCCCCCCTCCTTCTCCCTCTCCCCCTCCTCCTTTTCCTCCTTCTCACACCCCCCCTCCCATCTTCCTGTGTGAGCCCTCTTCACACCTCCTCAGACTGCCAGACTATCTTCACTCACAAACCAGAGGATTACATCACACCTCCCCCACCTGTCACCTCCACAGTGTGCTTCACTGCTGACCAGGTGAGAAGACAGCTGATGAGACTCCACTCTGACAAGGCTCCAAGCCCTGATGGTGTCAGCCCTAGGGTACTCAAAGCCTGTGCCCCCCAGCTGTGTGGAGTTATTCAACATGTCTTCAACATGAGCCTAAGTCTCCAGAGGGTACTCATGCTGTGGAAGACGTTGTGCCTCGTTCCTGTGCCAAAGACATCACGGCCCAGGGCCTCAAAGGACTACAGACCTGTGGCACTGACCTCCCACATTATGAAGACTCTGGAGAGACTCGTCCTGGAGCAGCTCCGGCCCATGGTCAAGCCATTGTTGGATCCCCTCCAGTTCACCTACTGTATTAGCCCCGACTTGGAGTTGAGCACACCATCATCTGCCTGCTCAACCATGTCTACGCTCACCTGGGCAAGCTGGCGAGCACTGTGAGGGTCATGTTTTTTGACTTCTCCAGTGCATTCAACACCATGCGTCCAGCTCTACTGGGTGACAAGCTGACAGCGATGCAGGTGGATGCCCCCTCTAGTGTTCTGGATTGTGGACTACTTGACTGGCAGACCACAGTATGTGCGCCTGCAACACTGTGTGTCAGACAGAGTGGTCAGCAACACTGGGGCCCCTCAGAGGACTGTTCTCTCTCCCTTCCTCTTCACCCTCTACACCACGGACTTTAACTATTGCACAGAGACCTGCCATCTTCAGAAGTTTTCTGATGACTCTGCGATAGTTGGATGTATCAGCAAGGGCGATGAGGATGAGTACAGGGCTGCTGTGGACAACTTTGTTCCGTGGTGTGAGCAGAACCATCTGCAACTAAATGTGGCAAAGACTAAGGAACTGGTAGTGGACCTGAGGAGAACCAAGGCACCTGTGACCCCTGTTTCCATCCAGGGGGTTGTTGTGGACGTCGTGGAGGATTATAAGTACCTGGGGGTACATATTGACAATAATCTGGACTGGGCAAAGAACACTGACGCTCTCTACAGGAAGGGCCAGGGTCGTCTCTATTTCCTGAGGCCACTGAGGTCTTTCAACATCTGCCGGACTATGCTCAGGATTTTTTATGAGTCTGTGGTGGCAAGTGCAATTCTCTATGCTGTTGCATTCTGGGGCAGCAGGCTGAGGATGGCAGATGCCAACAGACTCAACAAACTGATCCGCAAGGCCAGTGACATTGTGGGGATGGAGTGTGACTCTCTGACGGTGGTGTCAGAGAGGAGGATGCTGAATAAGCTAAGGACTATCATGGACAACCTCTCACACCCACTTCATGATGTGCTGGCCAGGCACAGGAGTACGTTCAGCGAAAGACTCATACCACCAAAACTAAGGACTGAACGCTACAGGAAATCATTCTTGCCTGTGGCCATCAACCTATACAACTCCTCCCTCTGAATGGCCCCTGGACTTCACTGTCACTGTCTGTTCTGTTCTGTTGTATATTTTATAATTTCAGTTTTTGCACATCTTATTCAATTTTGCACAGTCAATATTCAGTATATAGTGTAATTCTAATATATATTTTCCATCTCAATTTTGCACATCCAATTGCTCAGTATATAGTAAAAATACTTGTTTTATTGCTGTACATTTTATTGTGTGGTATAGTTCTGTATATTTCTTATTTATATATATCCTTAGTATTAATATTTAGTTTTTTTATATTGCCTTTATATATATATATATATTCCTTCTTGCTCTTTCTTTCTAATTTATTCTAATCTATAATTCTATTTTGTATGGAGCACTGCTACAAAAAACTATTTCCCCTCGGGGATCAATAAAGGAAAGCTGATTCTGATTCAGAAACACACACCTACAGTTAGGGCTGGGCCGATAAAACGATAGCGATATGTCTCGCAATAGACACGTCATCAATATTAATAGAAAATGCGTTCGATAAAGCATTCAATAATTTTTTTTTTTTCTTCGTCGGAAGAAACCTGAAGTTGCGAAGCGAGGTTGATTGCATGAACAATGGCACTCACTCTCAGGTAACTGAGCAACGTAGGGAGTAATCGCTAATCAGTGAGAGAGACATGCTAACACGGCAATCATGTAACATTATCAAGTTCGGTTGCGCCATGTCGTTGTCACGTGTTTGATGCTCCGCGAGGAGTTAGATGAGAAATAGAAAGTGAGCGCTACAGCGAGCGAACAAATCGTCGATAGAACAGAGAAAGTCAGCTCGCCAGTATGGAGTTTTTTGGATTTTGTAAGTCAGACCAATGTGGTCTGTAACTTATGCAAGACTTTCCTCCCCACCAAGACCTTTAATACCACAAACTTATTTAACCACCTTAGCCGCACTCACTCTTTGGAGCGCAGCCGTATTCGCCAACGTCCACCAACCGCAGCACCACCACACAAGCAGCTGACCACCATGCAGAGGTATCTGCTTCAGTGCCTGATGACAAATCATCTAAAAGGCACGAAGACGTAACGGAGGCAGCGGCATATCATGTAGCTAAAGACATGCTTCACTGAGCACTGTGGAGAAGCCAGGTTTTAAACATCTCTTACATGTACTTTTTTTTTTTCTTAAACACACTTGCAATAAAAAATATCATTGAATAGTTCATGTATGTTTAGAGTAAGAAGAGTGACTAAAGTTGTTCATATGTCTAGGCTGGTTTTATAGTTCAGTCAGTGTTACTGTAATGTCTATCATGTTTGTTTGTTTGTATGTTACAGATGTCAAGTCTACCTCAGTTTCTGCTGTTTCCAAAACACTGCTCATATTTGAAAACATTTTATTCACCAGAGGGTGAATCAGCTTGTGAACTTTCTGCACTAAACCTGCAGAAAAAAAGTTCTCAAGTTTCTCTCTGTTTACATTTTTACACTTTATTTATATTTATTATTTGAGTGTTTTCCATTGTTGTGTTGACATTTCCTTTCTGCGTTAATAGCTGAGGGGATTATAATCAGAGGAAGGTTCAATTTGAAATAAAAATGTTTAAATTGAATGTATTTTTTTCCTGGTCCTTATTTTAAATAGGTCACAAAAAATATCAGTAATTATCGATATCGACCAATATAAAACACTTATATTGCAATAGAGTTTTCAGCCATATCACCAAGCCCTACCTCCAGTAGAATCACACACACAGAGGAGCACACACAGAGCAGCGTCCCTGTAAGAGGAGAGGTAAAATGAGGGTTGGGTGCTGAGAGTTAGGAGGGTTAAGAGGGTGTGAGCCTTTTTCTTGCTGGAAAGTTAGATCTCTACACGTTTTAGCATCCATGCCATCCAAGAGCAGGGCCTCGCATTTGGAGTTCGCACAGGGCCTCACACCCCCCCTGCGACGGCGCTGCATATATTGATTGTAGACAGATCCTGAGACTTGGCCTCCAACCATGTTTTGATATGACTGAATCCAGTTGCTGTTGTTTGTCTTTCAGGTACCATGAAATCTTTTTTTTTCTTTAATCTGCTGCTTTGGCTTTGATGTCTTTGAAGATGTGGTACTCAGAATGTTAGATGCTATTTTGTATAGATACAAATTATTGCAAGGGGTTTGATTTGTAAGTGTAAACAATGAATGTTGTGAACAAGTAATCAACTGTTTTTATGTGTATGTTCTTTCTGCAGCTGCTTTTGTGGCCAAATACGAGCAACTCAAGAAACTGATGGGAAAAGGAAGCTTCGGATCAGTCTTTGCTGACCGCCGCAGATGCGACAATCTGCCTCTAAGACATGCTATACAAGACACACACACACACACAAACACACACACACACACACACACACACACACACACACACACACACACACACACACACACACACACACACACACACACACACACACTTTGATTCATGTATCCACTCTATATGTTTCGTAAGCTAAGCCAATGTCTGTGTTTCTCTTTCTCTTCCTCTCAGATCATAGTCAAACAGCTGGTCAATGCCCTCATTGAGATCCACTCCAAAATGTCTTCCACAGGGACATCAATTTGGACAACAGTGTGATTGAGACTGGCTCTGACGTTCCACGCGTCAGGATTATTGATTTTGGCTGCGGTACATACCTGAAACAGGGGCTATACTCTAGAGATGAAGGTATGCCATCTTTCTATCAGAATCTGGTTCTCTGAGCCAATCCACCATCTTTGGTGTGCCTGTTCTCTTCCTCTGTTGCTCACCATTAACCTTTGTCATTGTGTGTGTATTGTTGGAACCTATCACTATACCCCCCAAGTGGTTCCTGTACCAGCGTTGCTGGGCTGAACCCATGACATGGTGGCAGCTCAGTGTAGTTGCTGTTTAGGATACTGCATGGATATCTGCCCTTCAGCCACAGCAGTGATATTTTAGATGAAAATCCTGAAGTCAGAAAGGAGCTTTCTTCAAGTAAGTCATAAACTTACTTGATCATCCATTGTTATCCAAACAACAAGCCGTGCTGTTGCACAAGGTGTTGCTGGGTTGACTTGAGAGGCAATATGGGATGTGCCTGCCGTCACACAAATCATCAGTGAAATCACTCTTTTTGGGTTATTATGTGGATTGGTTTGTAAGAGAGCACTGAAACTACACACAGTGCGTTCCCCCAACTCTCCATCTGTACCCACTCGTTTCCTGTCAATGCATGTTAGTACCTCTGAATGAGTGCATGTTCGTGCCTTAGCGTCATAGGTTCCCGTGGATCATGGCTGTGACTGTAATGTGGATCGTGGACATGGTCCTCTCATGTTTATGTCCCAGTTTTACAGTAGACAGTAAGTTGTTTTAGTGATCTGTTAAGATTCAATGGTTCATACGTGTGTCACTGCTTAGAGTTGACAGGTCCATCAGAGTTTTCACAGGTTCACCATCAGTTAGCCTGCAGTTGTGTTCACTGGTTCATGACAGGTGTCAGCTGGTTCTGAAGGGATTTCTCTGGTGTACTTTGATTGCAATGACTGCTTTAATATTGTCTTTAATGTTGCTAGGGAAACAAATGACCTCAGCGGAATGGTGATGTCACCTTTGACAGATCAAAGCCATTTTGTGACCTATCAAAGGACTGGACCAGGGATTTAATGTAGAGGTCTTAGTCTGTATGAGGTTTCACTCCAAGGTGTTGCTGGATTGACTTGAGAGGTTATACGGGATGTGCCTGCCGTCACACAAATCAACACTGAGATCGCTCTTACTGAGGAATTATGTGGACTGATTTGTAAGAGAGCACTAAAACTACACACAGTGGGGTCCCCTACCTCTCCGTCTGTACCCACTCGTTTCCTGTTGTAACTATCCCACTTTATTTTGCTCTTGCTGTCTCTCGCTTTGTCTACCAGAGGACAGCCTGCATTGTTTATATGTTGATGTTGAGTATGCTTTTCAGCGTGATTTCCTCATTTGTAAATTTAATGATCCTGATTGCTTTAAGGAAAATGTAATTTCCTCTGTTTTATATATATATATATTCACCTGTTTTGGAGCTGGCGGTTCCATTTATGAATGCTAATATTTTATTTTGAAGACCAGCATTTTTTACTTCATTGCTTCCTGTATTACGCTACCAGAAAAAAAAGGTATTTGACAGAGGCTTTTGAGAGCTAACGGAAAAGAGTTGATAAAAGTTTAAAGGCAAGGTGAAAAGGAATTTAATATTTCAAAGGCTGTACATTTTCTAGCTACCCCTGAGGAGGCACAAGGTTAGTGTGTTAAGGTTTTTACTCAACAATATATGTCGATTTATATAGGAGATGTTAACTTTGTTGACCGCTTGTTTAGTAAATTGGCGGCTTATTGCGTGGTATAACGCTGTGTTGTCGGAGAAAGTGCTGTGTTGGATTGCTATCTATTACAGATGCAAGCAGAAAATTTATTGCTTTGCTTTTGTTTATTTGACAGTTCTCACGTTGGTTTAAAGAAGGTGTGTGACAACAATAAAAGTTAAACCATCAGTCGGGTCTTTCACCATCTCTCGGCGGGTATGCTACAGTGAGAACTTCACCCAGCAAGAGAGCAGTGACAACTTTAACACATGTAACATCACCCTGCCTGTGAACTCCACGGTCAAACAGCACGGCAAGGCACAGAGCAGCGCTGCAGCATCGTATGGTAAAGTGATGGTCAAGTGACGGTAAGGAAACTATAGTCAAAATGGATGCCTTAAAGGAACAGATACATAGACTACAGACAGAAATCGACGAAAGTAAAGACTTACTAAATCAAGGAGATGAAGAAGGCTTGTCAAGACAGGAATTAAAAGAAATAATCGAAACCAAAAGAAAAGAACTAGTTAAGTTTCAAAACGAAATGGATGACACTGAGGAATTAAAGACATTACGCCGTTCAGAACGCAAAAGTGTACCCACAGAGAAGTTCCTTACCTATCATCATGAGGAACAAAGTAAAAAAGAAAGGAGACTGCTGAGGCTTTATGAACAATGGAAAGTTCAAATCAGATCAACCAAAGAAAACTTAAAGAAAAACGCATCAGATATGGAACTGGCTAAAATGGCAGACACCATTGAAAATGGAAGGGATGACATCATGAAAGCATACAATGAAATAAGACAGAGTGCCACACCGTCCACTGATCTGAGACGCAAAATAGATGTCTGTGAAGCAGTCACCAAGGACATTATGAAAATAATCAATGAGCGCTTAACAGGAATAGATGATGACTTTGATACAGAGCATGAAAGACGCAAACTCCGTGAGCTACACGCTCACGACTATGCTCACTCCATATATGGGACTGCTTCTCAGTCAGCTAGCAGTCACTTCTCTGAAACAACAGTCATGGCTGCTAAGAGAGCTGAAGCAGTTGCAGAGCTCGCTGCAAAGGAGGCTCAATGTAAACTAATGGAGGGAGAAAGAAGGCAGAAGGAAAAAATAAGGATGATGGAGTCTGAATTAGAGCGTTTGCAAGCAGAAAGGGACATAGAAGTGGCACGTGTCAGACTGGAAAGCTATGACAGAGAAATCAGAGAGAGAGAGAGAGAGAGAGAGTGACAGTCAGTCCTCACAGCAACAAGACAGTAGGTGCAACAGGCAGGACCCTGCCATCCCTTTTGTGTATCACCAAAACCCTTCTATCGTACCACCAAATCCCTCCTCTGACATCTCCTCTCTAGCCCAAGCAATACAGAACAGCATAACCATTAACAGACTCCCCATGCCAATGCCCACAGTGTTTGGGGGAGACCCTATCCACTACATTGAATGGAGAGCTTCATTCATGTCACTGATTGACAAAAGAGGTATCTCATCAGCCGACAAACTTTATTACTTAAAGAAATATGTCAGTGGCCCTGCTCATAAATGTATTGAAGGCACCTTTTATCGAGACGACGACGAAGCATACAGAGACGCGTGGAATAAGCTCAACCAACGCTACGGGCAGCCATTTGTCATCCAAAGAGCCTTCAGAGACAAGCTGTCAAAATGGCCAAAAGTTCAGGCCAAAGATGCTGAAGGGTTAAGGGCCTTCTCTGATTTCTTAAATGCCTGTCACCAAGCCATGCCTCATGTGAAAGGTTTAGAAATATTGAATGATTGTGAGGAGAACCAAAAGCTGACGCAGAAAGTTCCAGATTGGCTAGCAGCCCAACCGTCGGGTCTCAATGGCCCTCATGGAGGGTAGAGACTTCCCTACTTTCGAGGATTTTGCCACATTTGTGTCAGTAGAAGCAGAGATAGCATGTAACCCAATCACTTCCCTACATGCCCTGCACTCATCTAGCTCATCCTATGTCAAAAGAAACACAAATGAAACAAAGGGAAGTAAAGTAAGTGTCTTCAGCACTCAAACAAATGCAAACACTGAAAACTTAAAGTCAAACAATGGAAAAGAAAGGCCTCCCTGCATGTGGTGCAAAGACGACAAGCATCAACTGTCCAAGTGCACACATTTCAAGGAAAAGTCCCTTGAAGAACGACGAACATTCATAAAAGACAATAAGCTGTGTTATGGATGTGTCAAACCAGGTCACAGTGCCAAAGAATGTCGTCACCGTCACACTTGCGAGCTATGTAAGGGAAGGCATCCCACCTGCCTACATGATGAAAATTACAAAAGGCATGACGAGAAAGACAGACCTGTAGTCATGGAAAGAAAGAAATCAACAGCTGATGTGAACACAGCTTCAAACTGTGTAAATGAAATCGTGACAGCTAGCCCACTCTGTGTTACTAAAGAGGGTCAGTCATGCAGCACATCCATGATCGTCCCTGTGTGGGTCTCCTCTGCCGCACAGCCATCCAAAGAGCAGCTCACATACGCACTGTTAGACACCCAGAGCGACAGCACCTTCATTGAGAGAGAAATAAGCGATGAATTACAACCAAGCACCTTCCCTGTGCAACTGAAACTCACTACTATGATGGGAGAGAGCATGATAATGAAAAGTAAAAGAGTAGATGGACTCTGTGTCAGAGGCTATAATTCAGGCTTTTACATCGACCTTCCTCCTTCATACACAAAAGACTACATCCCCATGAACCGTGATCACATACCTACCCATGAAACAGCGAAACAATGGCCTCACTTAGCAGCAATCGCAGATCAGATGCCACCCCTTCTGAGCTGTGATGTGGGGCTCCTCATTGGGTATAACTGTCCCCGAGCTATAAAACCAAGACAAGTGATTGATGGAACAGACAATGAGCCCTACGCTGTGCTTACAGATTTAGGGTGGAGCATTGTGGGCTGCTCTACACCTGGTCTTAATGAAAGACAATCCAGCCTGTGTCACAGAGTCACAGTAAAAGAACTCCCTCCAGTAACGCCAATGGATGTAATAAGCGTCCTGGAGTCAGACTTTAAGGACACCAAAGGAGATGACAAAACTGTCTCACAAGAAGATCTTATGTTCTTGAGCAGACTCAAAGATGGTATAAAGAAAAATGCCCAGGGACATTATGAGATGCCTCTTCCCTTTAAAAAACAGCCCTCTCTACCTGATAACAAAAGGCTCGCTGAAATCAGGCTCAGTCATCTACGACGCAGATTCAGTAAAGATGAGAAATACAAAAGGGACTACACAATGTACATGAAGGAAATCATAGAGAGAGGTGACGTGGAAGAGGTGCCCACAGATGGAGCTCAAGGTGAACGATGGTATATTCCGCATCATGGCATCTATCACCCTCAGAAGCCTGACAAACTGCGCGTTGTGTTTGACTGCTCTGCAAAATACTGTGGCACAAGCCTAAATGAACACCTTCTCCCAGGGCCAGACATGATCAATAACCTAACAGGCATTCTCATAAGGTTCAGACAGCATCCTGTTGCTCTTCTATGTGACATAGAGAAAATGTTCCACCAGTTTCACGTCCAGGAGGAAGATCGCAACTACCTCCGGTTCCTCTGGTGGAGAGACGGAGATACAACCACACAACCTCAGGAGTACCGTATGAAAGTGCATCTTTTCGGTGCAGTGTCATCCCCTGGGTGTGCAAACTATGGACTAAAATATCTTGCCAAAGAACACTGCCACACCCATCCAGCAGGAGCTCAGTTTGTTGCAAAAGACTTTTATGTGGATGACGGAGTCACAAGTACTGATAATGTGGAAAAAGCCATCCAGTTGGCACAGGAGGCAAGAGAAATATGCGCCAAAGGTGGTCTCCGTCTCCACAAATTTGTGTCAAACAACCATGCTGTATTGCAGAGCTTACCCCCATCAGAGTGGCAGCAGAGGCAAAGTCAAAGGACTTAACCTTCAATGACACACTGGAACGAGCTTTAGGAATACAATGGAATATAAAGGAGGATAGCTTCAGATTCAACAGCACCTTAAAAGACCAACCAGCCACACGTAGAGGTATATTATCCACTGTCGCCTCCATATATGACCCCCTTGGCTTTCTCGCACCATATGTCCTCAACGGGAAGACAATCCTCCAAGAAATGTGCAACCAGGGCATTGGCTGGGATGAACCCCTGCCAGAAAGGTTAAAGCCACGGTGGGAGAGTTGGCAGCGTGACTTCATCAACCTACAAAAAATAAACATAGCTCGCTGTTACTTACCTGCTGACTTTGGAGAAGTTGTAGAAACTGAATTACACCACTTCTCAGATGCGAGCACAAGCGGATACGGGCAATGCACTTATCTGAGAGTAAAGAACAAGAGGGGAGAGATTCACTGCTCACTAGTGATAGGAAAGGCCCGTGTTTCTCCCACAAAAGTGACTACGATACCACGACTTGAATTGACTGCAGCAGTGGTTTCAGTCTCCATTAGCAAAATGCTCAGAGAAGAATTGAGAGTTGTTGATGGAAAAGAATACTTTTGGACGGACTCAAAGGTAGTGTTAGGCTACATAAATAACGATGCTCGACGATTTCACACCTTTGTTGCCAATCGGGTCCAGAAGATCCGCCACTGCACAAACCCCCAGCAATGGCGCTACGTCCCCACGGATGAGAATCCAGCAGATGCTGCATCCCGAGGTAAAACTGTAAATGAACTACTTACCTCCAACTGGTTTACTGGCCCCATGTTTCTCTGGGAAAAGGAGATACCCACGATAAATGAGGCAATGCCAGACCTATCCATAGGGGACCCAGAAGTCAAAAAGGCACAAGCCCTACAAACAAAAACTACAGAAACAATGAGTCTTGCCGACCGTCTGTCCAAGTTCTCATCATGGTCCCGAGCTACCAGAGCCATAGCCCGTCTGCTTCGGCGAGCTAAAAAGGTTACATCACATGCTCTTTCTACAGTGAGTGAAAGAGAAAGTGCTGAGTCATAATCCGGGATCTGCAAAAGCAGTCATATGAAGAGGAAATCAAATTGTTGAACAAAGGTAATCAACTACAGCGTTGTAACAAATTACACCATCTTGATGCTTTTCTCGACACAGACGGGCTCCTCAAGGTGGGAGGACGGCTTCGACACTCGTCACTAACTGACTCTTTCAAGCATCCCATTGTCATTCCCAAAGAGCACCATGTGACAAAGTTAATAATAGCTCACAACCATGAAAGGACAAAACATCAAGGGAAAGGCTTCACAATCAATGAAATCAGAGCCAGCGGATATTGGATTCCAGGAATGAGCAGGGCAGTAGCATCATACATCCATCAGTGTGTGATTTGTCGTAAACTCAGGAGAGCTGCAGAAGGTCAAAGAATGAGTGACTTACCTGTAGAACGCGTTGAGCCTTCCCCCCCATTCACATATTGTGGGATGGATTGCTTTGGTCCTTTCACGACTACACAGGGAAGGAAACAACATAAACGATACGGCCTGCTCTTTACCTGCTTTTGTTCACGAGCCATTCACATCGAGATGTTAGAGGATATGTCCACCGACACCTTCATCAACGCCCTGCGATGCTTCATTGCTGTTCGAGGTGCGGTCCGTCAGATTCAGTGTGATCAAGGCACTAATTTTGTTGGTGCTAAGAATGAACTCACTACAGCTCTACAGGAGCTTGACACACAAAGACTGAGCACATACCTATCACAGAAACAGTGTGACTTTGTCATGAATGCACCCCACTCAAGTCACGCAGGGGGCATGTGGGAATGCCAGATAAAGACTGTCAAAAGCATCCTGAGCTCTACCCTGTCATCTTCTCAAGGCAGAGTCAACGATGCTTCATTACGGACTCTATTGTACGAAGCTATGGCCATAGTCAACAGTCGACCCCTCTCTGTGGATAACCTAAACTGCCCTGACAGCCTCGAACCACTCACCCCCAATCATCTGATCAACATGAAGTCCAGTACAGCACTCCCTCCGCCAGGCACGTTCCCTAGAGAGGACTTGTATGGAGCAAAAAGATGGCGTCGTGTACAGTTTCTAGCAGAACAGTTCTAGAGTAGGTGGAAACAAGAATATCTGCACAACATTGCCACAAGGCAGAGGTGGCACACGCCAAAGAGAAATCTAATGGTGGGTGATATAGTGATGGACAAAGATGAACTGTTACCCAGAGGTGAATGGAAACTCGCAAGAGTGATCGAGACTATCAGTGGTAAGGATGGACTTGTAAGGAGAGTGAAAATCGCAGTAGGAGATAAGAGTCTGAGCAAGAGAGGTGAGCGTCTTGCTAAACCTTCCATATTGGAACGCCCAGTGCAGAAGTTGGTTCTGCTGTTTGAGGCTTCTTAAGCTTTTGACTATGCAAAGACAATGACATTCTTATTGAGAAAATTATTTGCAGTTCACATGACTTAACATGGAATGCTCATAATTTTGGTGGGAGTGTAACTATCCCACTTTATTTTGCTCTTGCTGTCTCTCACTTTGTCTACCAGAGGACAGCCTGCATTGTTTATATGTTGATGTTGAGTATGCTTTTCAGCGTGATTTCCTCATTTGTAAATTTAATGATCCTGATTGCTTTAAGGAAAATGTAATTTCCTCTGTTTTATATATATATATTCACCTGTTTTGGAGCTGGCGGTTCCATTTATGAATGCTAATATTTTATTTTGAAGACCAGCATTTTTTACTTCATTGCTTCCTGTATTACGCTACCGGAAAAAAAAGGTATTTGACAGAGGCTTTTGAGAGCTAACGGAAAAGAGTTGATAAAAGTTTAAAGGCAAGGTGAAAAGGAATTTAATATTTCAAAGGCTGTACATTTTCTAGCTACCCCTGAGGAGGCACAAGGTTAGTGTGTTAAGGTTTTTACTCAACAATATATGTCGATTTATATAGGAGATGTTAACTTTGTTGACCGCTTGTTTAGTAAATTGGCGGCTTATTGCGTGGTATAACGCTGTGTTGTCGGAGAAAGTGCTGTGTTGGATTGCTATCTATTACAGATGCAAGCAGAAAATTTATTGCTTTGCTTTTGTTTATTTGACAGTTCTCACGTTGGTTTAAAGAAGGTGTGTGACAACAATAAAAGTTAAACCATCAGTCGGGTCTTTCACCATCTCTCGGCGGGTATGCTACACCTGTCAATGTCCCAGTTTTACAGTAGGCTGATAGTAAGTTGTTTTAGTGATTTGTGAGGATTAATGGTTCATACGTGTGTCACTGCTTAGTGTTGACAGGTCTATCAGAGTTTCTCTCTCACAGGTTCACCATCAGTTAGCCTGGAGTAGTGTTTACTGGTTCATGACAGGTGTCAATTGCTTCTGAAGGGATTTCTCTGGAATAATTTGATTGTTGCTACGGAAACGAATGATCTCAACGGAATGGTAATGTCATCTCTGATGGATCAAAGCCATTTTGAGACCTATCAAAGGACTGGAGCAGGGCTTTGAAGCACAGGTCCTAGTCTATGTGAGGTTTCACTCCAAGATGTTGCTGGATTGACTTGCGAGTCTTTTGGGAGGTGCCTGCCGTCGCACTCTTCCTGAATTATTATGTGGACTGGTTTGTAAGAGAGCACTGAAACTAATCCAGTAATCACTAAGTACATCGCTCAGTGACTTCCGGCCCGTCGCGCTTACTCCCATCATGATAAAGTGCTTTCTTCAAGTAAGTCATAAACACACACCTACAGTAGAATCACACACACAGAGGAGCACACACAGAGCAGCGTCCCTGTAAGAGGAGAGGTAAAATGAGGGTTGGGTGCTGAGAGTTAGGAGGGTTAAGAGGGTGTGAGCCTTTTTCTTGCTGGAAAGTTAGATCTCTACACGTTTTAGCATCCATGTCAAAGAGCAGGGCCTCGCATTTTGAGTTCGCACAGGCCTCACACCCCCCCTGCGCCAGCGCTGCATATATTGATTGTAGACAGATCCTGAGACTTGGCCTCCAACCATGTGATATGACTGAATCCAGTTACTGTTGTTTGTCTTTCAGGTACCATGAAATCTTTTTTTTTTTTCTTTAATCTGCTGCTTTGGCTTTGATCTCTTTGAAGATGTGGTACTCGGAATGTTGTGAGGTCACAACATTCCACGCACCGGCTTTAAAAGCAGAGACAAACCCAGTTTAGTTATTATTAGTTTCAGCATTTCAACGGTGAATGCCGTACTTTTGGATGGTGGCAGACGACGAGCACGGATCAGTGTTGGGTCTCCAATCAACAACTTGGTGAGTAGTGAGGAGAAGTTTGGAAAGATTCAGGCTTGCTGTTTACCCATCTCCAGTTTTTATGCTAAGCTAAGCTAATCGGCTGCATACCCAAATGCCACATAGGTCAAACTATTGTAATTATGTTTCAGTCGTGGGTTTTGATTCATATTGGAAATGTTAAATGCTATTTTGTATAGATTCAAATTATTGCAAGGGGTTTGATTTGTAAGTGTAAACAATGAATGTTGTGAACAAGTAGTCAAACTGTTTTTATGTGTATTTTCTTTCTGCAGCTGCTTTTGTGGCCAAATACGAGCAACTCAAGAAACTGATGGGAAAAGGAAGCTTCGGATCAGTCTTTGCTGACCGCCGCAGATGCGACAATCTGCCTCTAAGACATGCTATACAAGACACACACACACACACACACACACACACACACACACACACACACACTTTGATTCATGTATCCACTCTGTATGTTTCATAAGCTAAGCCAATGTCTGTGTTTCTCTTTTGTCTTCCTCTCAGATCATAGTCAAACAGCTCGTCAATGCCCTCATTGAGATCCACTCCAAAATGTCTTCCAAAGGGACATCAAGTTGGACAACATTGTGATTGAGACTGGCTCTGACGTTCCACGTGTCAGGATTATTGATTTTGGCTGCGGTACATACATGAAACAGGGGCTATACTCTAGAGATGAAGGTATGCCATCTTTCTATAAGAATCTGGTTCTCTGAGCCAATCCACCATCTTTGGTGTGCCTGTTCTCTTCCTCTGTTGCTCACCATTAACCTTTGTCATTGTGTGTGTATTGTTGGAACCTATCACTATACCCCCCGAGTGGTTCCTGTACCAGCGTTGCTGGGCTGAACCCATGACATGGTGGCAGCTCAGTGTAGTTGCTGTTTAGGATACTGCATGGATATCTGCCCTTCAGCCACAGCAGTGATATTTTAGATGAAAATCCTGAAGTCAGAAAGGAGCTTTCTTCAAGTAAGTCATAAACACACACCTACAGTAGAATCACACACACACAGAAGCACACACAGAGCAGCGTCCCTGTAAGAGGAGAGGTAAAATGAGGGTTGGGTGCTGAGAGTTAGGAGGGTTAAGAGGGTGTGAGCCTTTTTCTTGCTGGAAAGTTAGATCTCTACACGTTTTAGCATCTATGTCAAAGAGCAGGGCCTCACATTTAGAGTTCGCACAGGGCCTCGCACCCCCCCTGCGACGGCGCTGTATATATTGATTGTAGACAGATCATGAGACTTGGCCTCCAACCATGTTTTGATATGACTGAATCCAGTTACTGTTGTTTGTCTTTCAGGTACCATGAAATCTTTTTTTTTTTCTTTAATCTGCTGCTTTGGCTTTGATCTCTTTGAAGATGTGGTACTCGGAATGTTGTGAGGTCACAACATTCCACGCACCGGCTTTAAAAGCAGAGACAAACCCAGTTTAGTTATTATTAGTTTCAGCATTTCAACGGTGAATGGCGTACTTTTGGATGGTGGCAGACGACGAGCACGGCTCAGTGTTGGGTCTCCAATCAACAACTTGGTGAGTAGTGAGGAGAAGTTTGGAAAGATTCAGGCTTGCTGTTTACCCATCTCCAGTTTTTATGCTAAGCTAAGTTAATCGGCTGCATACCCAAATGCCACATAGGTCAAACTATTGTACTTGTGTTTCAGTCGTGGGTTTTGATTCATATTGGAAATGAGATGCTATTTTGTATAGATACAAATTATTACAAGGGGTTTGATTTGTAAGCGTAAGTTCCCCCAACTCTCCATCTGTACCCACTCGTTTCCTGTCAATGCATGTTAGTACCTCTGAATGAATGCATGTTCGTGCCTTAGCATCATAGGTTCCCGATGATCATGGCTGTGACTGTAATGTGGATCGTGGACATGGTCCTCTCATGTTTATGTCCCAGTTTTACAGTAGGCTGACAGTAAGTTGTTTTAGTGATCTGTGAAGATTTAATGGTTCATACATGTGTCACTGCTTAGAGTTGACAGGTCCATCAGAGTTTTCACAGGTTCACCATCAGTTAGCCTGCAGTAGTGTTCACTGGTTCATGACAGGTGTCAGTTTGTTCTGAAGGGATTTCTCTGGTGTACTTTGATTGCAGTGACTGCTTTAATATTGTCTTTATTGTTGCTATGGAAACAAATGACCTCAGTGGAATGGTGATGTCATTTTTGACAGATCAAAGCAATTTTGTGACCTATCAAAGGACTGGACCAGGGCTTTAAAGTACAGGTCTTAGTCTGTATGAGGTTTCACTCCAAGGTGTTGCTGGATTGACTTGAGAGGTTATACGGGATGTGCCTGCCATCACACAAATCATCACTGAGATCACTCTTACTGAGTTATTATATGGACTGATTTGTAAGAGAGCACTAAAACTACACACAGTGGGGTCCCCTACCTCTCCTTCTGTACCCACTCATTTCCTGTCAATGTCCCAGTTTTACAGTAGGCTGATAGTAAGTTGTTTTAGTGATTTATAAGGATTAATGGTTCATACGTGTGTCACTGCTTAGTGTTGACAGGTCTATCAGAGTTTCTCACTCACAGGTTCGCCATCAGTTAGCCTGGAGTAGTGTTTACTGGTTCATGACAGGTGTCATTTGGTTCTGAAGGGATTTCTCTGGAATAATTTGATTGTTGCTACGGAAACGAATGATCTCAACGGAATGGTGATGTCATCTCTGATGGATCAAAGCCATTTTGAGACCTATCAAAGGACTGGAGCAGGGCTTTGAAGCACAGGTCCTAGTCTATATGAGGTTTCACTCCAAGATGTTGCTGGATTGACTTGCAAGTCTTTTGGGAGGTGCCTGCCGCCCCCCCTTTGTAATTGTGTGTGTATTGTTGGAACCTATCACTATACCCCCCCGAGTGGTTCCTGTACCAGCGTTGCTGGGCTGAACCCATGACATGGTGGCAGCTCAGTGTAGTTGCTGTTTAGGATACTTGTAATATATGTTGTGGACGATGCCATGTCTGGTGGTCAACTTAGTTTTTGTTTTATTCTCCGGTCTCCACAACAACACAGTAACAACACCACAAAGCTACAGTGCCACCTAGGGAACATACCGAGTATTGCAGCTCTTATATTGAATACACTACATCTCCTTTTCTCAAGATTATTTTTTTCACATCCCTGTAGAAGAATGTTATAACAGTTGTGAAACAGGTAATTTACTGTATTACCCCAAAAGCACTTCAAACATTCTACAGTCCTGACTAGACTTATTTCACATTAGCATTCTCATTATCAAAATGCCATCTGACAGTATTATCCGTCACTACTTTTGGACTGGGTGGTGCAGTGGAACAGTCAGGTGTAGGACTGGGTGGATCAGCACTTGGCAAAGTGTCTTGTCCCGCACGACCTGGGTGCTCTGATTGAGTGTCATCAGGTGTTCCTGTATTCCAGCGAGGCCAAGTATGGGTCTCTAGAGCTGTCTTGTGCTTTTCTCAGCAGGTTTTTTACTGTCTGAAGTTCAGACTCTGAACAGCTCTCTCAACTTGCCCATTCGACTGTGGAAACGTCGGACTGGAGGTGGTGTGTTTGAAACCCCAGTCAGTGCTGAAGTCCACCATCTCCTGGCTCACTGGCTGTCTACCATTGTCTGAGAATAGCTCATCTGGCACACCATATCTTGCAAAGACAGATTTGAGTGCAATGATTATATGCTTGCTTGAGGTTCCACTCAGCTTGACAATCTCTGGAAACTTTGA
Organism: Chaetodon trifascialis; assembly: GCF_039877785.1. Lineage (NCBI taxonomy): Eukaryota > Metazoa > Chordata > Actinopteri > Chaetodontiformes > Chaetodontidae > Chaetodon > Chaetodon trifascialis. The sequence goes on along the minus strand of NC_092058.1, from coordinate 26,424,999 downwards.
AAAATAATCCACACACAATAAAAACTCTGCATCATTGAAATGAAATAAATCCACACCTATCTTTGCGCATGCTCTCTCAGGCACTGGATGTGACATGAGTGGCTCTTTAGGATTCTCGTTTTTTTGTGTGCATTGCATACAGCACAATGAGCCACAACTTCCTCTATCTGTTTTGCCATGCCCGGCCAGTACAGTACATCACGGGCTCTCTCTTTACACTTAACTATACCCATGTGTGACTTGTGGATTTTTCTGAGCATTTCACTTCTCAGTGTGTGTGGAACTACTAACCTTGAGTTCTTGAATATGAGTCCATCAACATAGCACAGTTCTTCTCTAAATGTCCAGTATTGTTTGATTTTGTCTGGAAGCTGTCTCTGTTTACTTGGCCATCCTTTCAGAATTGCATTTGCGACCAGTCCCAACTCTGCATCTTCTTCCGTGGCCTTTCTGAATTCCTGCACCTTTTCCTCTGATACTGGAAGTTGCTAGCTGACAAAATTAACTTCCAGCTCCTCATCAAGAAGTTTCTCATTTTGTTCTTTCAGAAACGCTCTGCTTAGAGCATCAGCGATATGCATTTCCTTGCCTGGTTTGTATTTGACTTCAATACTGTACTTTTGTAACCTCATGAGCATTCTTTGTAGTCTGGCTGGGTCACTGAGAAGTGATTTTTTGAATATCACTTCCAATGGTTTATGATCACTTTCTACATGTACATGTCTACCATATAGATATTGGTGAAACTTCTCACAGCCGAATACAATAGCAAGCAATTCTTTCTCAATTTGGGCGTAACGTTTTTGACAGTCAGTTAATGCCCTGGAGCCATATGCCACTGGATGTCCCTCTTGACGTAGCACAGCTCCCAAACCCTCAGAGCTTGCATCAACAGATAATGTAACTGGCTTGTCGACATCATAGTACTTGAGCACTGGTGCTTGGCTGACGAGAACTTTTAGTTTGTCAAAACTTTGTTTTTGTTCTGTCCCCCAGTGCCATTCCACATTTCCTTCCAGCTTCCTCAGAGGGGCGCTTATGTCTGAGAGGTTAGGGATGAACTTGGAGAGGTATTGTAGTAACCCAGTGAACCTCTGGAGCACAGCTTTATCCTCTGGTGCAGGCATGTCTTGAATGGCTCTTTTCAGGATCAGGCTTGAGTCCTTCCTCACTGAGCACATGTCCAAGTGATTTCAGTCATTCTTATTTTACACTTACTTTTGTTCAGTTTCAGATTAATGCTTCTGAGGCGGTCTAGCAGTTGCCTCAAATGACTGTCATGCTGCTCTATGCTCTCTCCCCAAACTAGAATATCATCTATTACATTGGCTACACCCTCTAGCCCTTCTAGGTGTCTGGCTATGCACCTCTGGAACACCTCCGGTGCTGATGATATCCCAAATGGAAGTCTTTTGAATCGATATCTACCAAATGGTGTATTGAAGGTACACAGGTGAGAGCTTTCTTCATCTAGTTGGATTTGCCAAAATCCCTGATTTGCATCGAAAACTGAAAAGAATTTGGCATTTGGTATTTGAGCTACCACTTCTTCTATTGTGCGCAGTGGATGATGTTCTCTCTTAATGGCTGTATTGAGGTCATACGTTTGTTTGGTTATCACCCCCAAACTTTCCATTCTTTTCAGCTCTGTTTCAATCTTGTCTTTTAGTGCGACAGGAACTTTTCTGGGGGCATGAACAACTGGAGTAACATCTGGATCTGTCTTGATGTGTTGCACTCCTGGTAAGCAGCCGAATCCAGTGAACAAGTCCTCATATTCACTGAGAATGTCACTCTGTTTTAAGTACATGTCGTCTTTTGACAAGACCCATTTCTTCACATGACTGTCCTCCCAGAATTGCAGGTGCCTTGTTCTTTATTACTTCAAATTCCACATCATACTTTTTTTCTTTGTACTGACATGTCAACATGATTTTTCCTTTAGCTTGGATTTTGTGACCTGCATATGCAACAAGCTTGGAATGTGATTTGCTCACCTTTTTTTCCAATCTCAGCTTTCTGAGGTCCTTCAAGGAAATGACGTTAGAGTCAGCTCCTGTATCCAGCCTGACTTTCAAAACTTTCTTGTTGACAATCAGATTTTCTTGCCACTTTTCTTTCTTTGCATCCACAGTATTGATCTGTGAGACTGGGTGGTCATGTTTTCCTGCTTGGATTGAGCCAATAAAGAATTCTTCATCATCGGCCTCGGCCTTATTTATGTGTTGCACTTTATGGTTATCTGTGTGTCCTCTTGAATTACACATTTTTGCACAGTGATATTTCTTGTGGCAGGCTTCGCAAACTTGTCTGTATGCAGGACATTTCCTTGGCTCATGTCTGTTTCCACATCTGGTGCAGTTTCCTTGATTTTTCATCTTTGTACTCTGTGATGTAGCACCATTATTTTTCTGTTTGTCATGGTGTTTTTGCTTGGTGACTTTGTGAACCGGAATTTCGACCTCTTCATGTAGACTTTTAAGCTGAGTCTGAGTTAGCTCACTGGCTCTACAAATGTCTATTGCTTTGTTTAGCGTAAGGTCAGGTTCTCTTAGTAGTCGTCCTCTAACTTGATCATCCGATCATTCGATCCCGAATCAGTGAGTCTGCGAGATGCTCAAACTCACAGTCTCTTGCTTTATTCTTCAAATCAGTCACATATACATCAATACTTTCAGATTTTCCTTGTACTCGTGTGAAGAATAAATGTCTTAAATATGTTACATTTTTCCGTGGCTCACAATATCGGCGAAACAGCTCTTTCAAAACGTTGTAGTCATCCACGTCTTCATCGAAGACAAACGTATTAAATACCTTAATTGCTTCGTCACCGGCCACATGCAGGAACGTGGCTCTTTTCACTTAGTCCGAATTTTCATTAATTCCACTGGCGACGAGAAAAAGTTCAAACCTCTGGATCCAGATCCTCCAATTTTCCGCTAGATTTCCTTCTAGACTTAGTGAGGTCGGGGGTTTCATCTGCTCCATTTCGTTCTTCTTTTTTCAGTTTTACTCTGACACCATGTAATATATGTTGTGGACGATGCCATGTCTGGTGGTCAACTTAGTTTTTGTTTTATTCTCCGGTCTCCACAACAACACAAAAGCTACAGTGCCACCTAGGGAACATACCGAGTATTGCAGCTCTTACACTCCAATACTTGACTACAGTACTGCATGGATATCTGCCCTTCAGCCACAGCAGTGATATTTTAGATGAAAATCCTGAAGTCATAAACACACACCTACAGTAGAATCACACACACAGAGGAGCACACACAGAGCAGCGTCCCTGTAAGAGGAGAGGTAAAATGAGGGTTGGGTGCTGAGAGTTAGGAGGGTTAAGAGGATGTGAGCCTTTTTCTTGCTGGAAAGTTAGATCTCTACACGTTTTAGCATCCATGTCAAGGAACAGGGCCTTGCATTTTGAGTTCGCACAGGGCCTTGCCTTGAAGTACATGATAGTATTTGAGGAAGTAATATCGGAGGTACTAAGTCGAGCAGTCCAGGTTTGGTGAACTACTTATGGAAGAAACTGATTTTATTACACTTCAACATTAGAGGAAAATGCGAATTATTGCGATCCATAAGTGACTTTGAGAGTGAATTCCTGGAAAATTACACAGTAAAAGTGTTTGATACTATTTGTGCAAGTAGTCTAGGGAGTACTAAGTCCAACAGTACATGTTTGGTGAACTACTTATGGAAGAAAGTGATTTCATCCCACTTCAAAATTAGACGAAAATGGCTTTTATTGCTGTCCGTAATGGACTTTGAGAGTGAATTACTGGAAAAGTACACAGTCGAAGTACATGATAGTATTTGATGAAGTAGTATCGGAGGTACTAAGTCGAGCAGTCCAGGTTTGATGAACTACTTATGGAAGAAACTGATTTTATCCCACTTCAAAAGTAGACAAAAATGCAAATTATTGCGATCCTTATGGGATTTTGAGAGTAAATTATTAGATTGATTGATTGTTTATTTAAGTGTCAAATACCATGATTGGTGCCCAGCCCTCATGGGCTTATTAGACACTTTATTAAATAATGTATAATAGCCACATGGCAAAATACAGAACAAAGCATAACATGATAGAACCTATGAAAATATGAATACATATAAAAAAAGAATAGGTTGTCATATGGGATACAAAATACTTTGCCGTAGATACCAGGCCTTCTCCACAAATTTTGCCAAAGCAAAAACGTTGTTTTCAAACAACCAGCACAGAATTTCAGCTTCATCTTTCCAAAATAAATCAGGATGTTTTAACTGAATCGATTCATAGAGAGAATTCCTTAAATCACAGTATAAAGGACAGTAAAAAACAAAATGAAATTCATCTTCCACAACCTGGAGATCACAAAATTCACACAAACGTAAATGTTCAGGTGTACCTTTAAATCGACCCACTTCTACTGCCAGAGGCAAGGTACTAGTTCTTAACTGAGCACAGAGGGACCTCTGCCTTCTCTTTAAGTTAAACAAAATATAAGGTTCTGTAACATAATCATTTTTAAACTGAACATGATTTCTAAGCTTTGGCTTCTTCCATATATCCTGTTTCCATTGATCTTCATATTTCGTAAACAATCTTTGTCTGACAGAATTTATATTACATTGCAAGTTATTTCGAAGCATTATATGCATGTCAGAAGCAGACAATATTATTGAGACCTCTCTAAACCAGGGGTGATGGTTTGCTCTGTCCCAATTAAAAATTTTCCTAGTTAGCCTTTCCTCTGGCAGACTGACAAGACGGTTCCATAATCGCACCATTTCACATCTTTGCTTTATAATACATGGATCCCATCCTGCATCCCCTTCAACAGCTACCTTTGCTGCATATTTATGCACACCAAGAAAACACCTCAAAGCACGGTTCTGAACAGAGTTACAATCAGAAGCCTCTTCAAAGCCCCAAATCCCTGCAGCATAAAACAAGACTCAGTCAACCAAAGAATTATAAAATTGCGTAAATGTAGAAAAACCCAGATCCGTACATGATTTCATTTTACTAAGCACAGAGCCTAACGCTCTTCCAGCAGACTCTGCTAGTATTTTCCTCCCCTCAGTAAACTTCATATTTTCATCAAAAACAAAACCAAGATATTTATAATAACAAGTGAACTTCAAAGGCACCAAGCCTTTGAAATGTATAATTACTCTGTGAATCGCTTTTTTTCCTGAAATGAACAACTTGTGTTTTTTCGCTATTAATGGTGAGACACCATTTACTGCACCAAGAGCTCATGATATCCAACATATATTTGACTAATTTCATTTTCAGCAATCAAAACAATGTCATCTGCATAAAGCAGAATACTTAAATTCATATCCTCTATGGGAACACCAAAATTAACCTGCTTAATTTCCTGAGCTCGATCGTTTACATAAAGAGCGAATAGAGAAGGGGAGAGTAAGTCTCCCTGCTTCACCCCAAAAGGCGTTGGGAACGAGTCTGTTCTTAGATTATTTATTTGTACACAAGCAATGGGGTCTCTGTAAAGGGCTTTTATCGCATTATAAAATTTTCCATTGATACCAGATAAAAGTAATTTAAACAGCAGAAGTTCTCGGTTAACACAATCAAACGTCTTTTTGAAATCAACAAAGCAAGCAAAAGTACTTTTGCCCTTCTCCAAACGAGCTCTCACCACAGAAGATAACACATAAATATGATCAATGCAGGATCTATTTTTCCTGAAACCGTTCTGCTCATCTACCAACCCTCCACAAGACTCCAATAAAATATTAAGTCTGCTATTAAGGACTCCTGAATAAATTTTATAGACTGTGCTGATCAAACTAATCCCTCTGTAATTCAAAGGGACTCTGGGGTCATCTTTTAGAGATTTCGGGATAGGTTTGATAATTGAACTATTCCACACAGATGGGATAATACCATTCTGAAAACATATATGACACAAGCAATGTAGGACATTACATAAGTTAGGGCTTTTAAGTACCTCATTAGGGAGGTCCTCAATGCCCACAGCTTTATTTTCTTTGGCTTTGTCTAGCACTTTAAGCACCTCATCTAATGTAATCTCACTGTTCAGTATATCATTTTGATAGAATGTAGTATTCATCCCAGTTTCCATCTCAAGTTTTACTTTACAAGTTTCTTCCAAGAAATTATTATCAAATAAAGTGGAACCACTATAGGCATATAGGTTACTGTAATCCTTTTCCCACTTTTTTAATATTTGACCTGACTCAAAAGAAGGTTCACCGTTTTCCATTAAAACCTCCATAGGTATTAACATTTTCTTTTTTGGACCTAACTTGTGTATTTCCCTCCAGAATTGCTGTGGATTACCAGTTTTTAATTGTTCTAATTTGAGAGCTTGACCTCTCTTAAACCTCCTCTTAAAGAACCTGAGCTTTCTATCAAAGTTAACCTGACATTGCTTGAATTCATTATGCAAGGCCCTCCTCTTCCAGGGATCCCCGGGACCACATCTAAGGAATGTTCTCTCTGCAGAACACAATTTTAACCATAACTCATTTAATTAATTATTCCAATATGGTTGTTTAACTCTGTAATATTTCTTGGTAGAACCCATTTTTTTTACAGGACAATATTTATCCATCTCATCATGTAAAAAAATTACAGAGATTGATGTAACACCGAGCCATCTTTTCTTGATTTTCCTGTGCTATCTGTAGTTGACCTGTTACCTCTAGTAGGGCCCTGCAACACATTTCAGAAGAGAGGAAATCAACAGGATAATTCCTGCCTCGTCTTTTGGCATGCTGTAGACAGTCAACATTATTCGGAGTATTAATCACCTTTCCCACTTGAAAACGTAAACAGAGAACAGAATGGTCAGGCAGTCTACTATGATCAATCAGATTAAAACTTTCTGGACCAACTCTGTCAATAAGCTCAGAAGGAGTGTAAACATTAAATCCCAAACATGTTTTCATATCAGCATGAGATGTCACTACGTAATCAACAACAGCTTTACCCCTTACAGAAATGGAAGTAAAATTGTCATTTTCAGGATTTAACCTCCCATTAAGTATACAACATTTGGAGTCCTTTAGAAATTCAATAAAGGTATGACCATGATTATTTAGACTATTGTCCAAAACCATACGAGGAGAAATATCATCTCCTTCTACATAGTCCTTAAGATCCCCAATTCGGCTGTTTAAATCACCACAGATATAAATTGAATCCACCTTGTCGGTAACAGTATACAGCAACGCCAATAAATGGCCAAAATAGAGATCTGCGTTCCTGCCCCAGGTAGATGATTCCGGGGACAGGTAACATGAAATTAAAATAAAAGAATATCGCGATTCTCTATGCTCTAAGCGTAAACAAAAAATCCCCTCATATGTTTTATCAACAATACTAACTGAATACTGCTCCAGTACTGCATTTTTAATTAAGAATCCAACTCCACCAGAGGATTTAACAGCTCTCTTATGGGCAATGCGGTTATGTCCAAACCAGGTGAATCCATCAAAGTCTAGTGTGTTTCTGCACAAGTGAGTTTCATTCAGAGAAATGAAATCTGGGTCTAAGGATTTAAGTAGGCTAATCCTGAGTTCACAGTTTGACAGCGTCCACCCATTAACATTCCAGTGGGCTAACAAAAACTGTTCAGTAACACACCTGACGGGCTGGGCAAGCCCCTCTCAATAGCCCCCGTCAGCTCCCGATCCATCTTTCCCCGCACGCCGAGACGACTGCGTTCGCTTCACCATGCGTCCATTCCCGGTCAAATAGAAGTCCTTCCCGACTGCAGTTTCACGGATCAGAGTTCTAAAATTAAGTTCCATCAGTCGTTCAGCATGTGATTTAGCTGATGTCATGTAGACTTTATTGAAGCTGTCGTTATCTCTGAGCTTTGATTTTCTGCGCAGCACAGTCACTTTCTCCTGAACCGAGTTCATCTCCACTTTAACCATCCCCGGTCAGTCTCCACGCGTCCGCACCCGCTCCACAGCAGCGGGGCAGCGCACAGTGTCACATCCAAGGCCAACATGCAGCAGATCATTTACTTTAGCCATTAGATCCTCTCCTTCTGATTGAGGGAGCCCCACAACTATCAGGGAGACATCTGGATCAAAGCTCTTCCTCTTAGCCTCTCTCTCAGATATTTTCTGCTCCATCTTTTCCATTCGTGCGCACAGAATTCCCATCTCAGTGTCCAGATTTGCCATCATGTCTTTTGTGGCCTTTTCTATCTCCTTCCGCACAACGTCCTGATTTTCAGCCTTCATCTTCTTCATCGATCCATGCAACTTATCAACTCTAGAAATGACTTGTTTTTCCATACTATCAATTCTAGAATTGACTTGCCTTTCCATGTCGCTCTGCATGCGGTCCAGTCTTGAATTGATCACTTTCAGTTCTTTCATTACCGCAGTACTGCTGCTGCAACACTCGCTCTCATTCTTGTTACTACTTCTGGAGCTTCGCCCTTGTTTCTCGTGATCCCCCATAATTTTGTCCAAAGTGAGGCACTTCACGCCACAATGCAAGGACGTAAGCTTTAAAGGCCAGTCCTGACCGATAAATCAATGGTTTTGTGAAAGTTTGTTCAAAAGTTTGCGAGCAGCAACACGTCAACACACTCACGCGGCCATCTTTTTTAGAAAACTACAATGTAACAGTAGCTGATAATATTTGTGCAAGTAACATATGAAGTACATTATCTAGTAACACCTCTTTAGCTAATTATGGTATAATTTATTTATTTTTTTTAACTTTTAAAAAATCATTTCAATATGACATTCAACACATTGAAGCCTGCACAACGCAAACACACAGAGAGAAAAACAGATGCTTTATTTTGAAATCCGTAAGTAAAGATTGGTGGCGGTTGCTTTCACCGTAAACTTGAGAGTAAATGCGCACTTGAAATACAGCGGCAGCTGGTTTGACCACGGATACGCGAGAGGCGGCTATTCAAGATATTAACGCCATGATTCATGACAACAAGCTAGTTAACGCTGTTACCTTTAACATTAGCTAATTTACTTAACAGTTAGCTAGCCTAACAGTTTGAAAACATCATCATTCTGAGTTAGAGAATGAACACAAACACTGCGTTAGGTTATTAATTTACAGAAAATAACAGGGAAATGTTTTTTTACCTGATATCTCCAGGATAACAGTTATAACCGTGAAGTTCACTGTCAGCTGACCAAACAGATCCGCCTGAATCTTACTCTTGTTCTCCGTTTAAATTCCACAACTAAGATTCGCTCAAAATAAAAAAAGGCAAGCAGATGTAAAAAAAAATCCAGGTAATGATTCAGGTAATGCATTACTAGTGGTCCACTAGTCAGGACATGTGCTTGCCGAGGTGCGCATGTTACTGGCTTGGAAATAAAGTCGTCTATTGACGACTTTTTCAGCACTGTAACGTAGCGATAGAAAACATCAGCATTACCACATTTCCTATTCAAGAACGACATCACCGTTACAACGTTACAGCAAACACATATGTGTGGTAAGGCTAATTAAATCGTTGTCGTTAGTGTTAACGTTTACATCTATCAGTATATAAGTAAGTAGCTCAGTGTTTACGTTAATGTTAGCGGCTAACTAGCCAGTTAGCTTAACGAGACAACTGTCCCTCTTGCCTTGCAGATTTTGCATTGCACATGCTTGTCTTTTGTTTTGTGAATGCTCCCAAACTTTAGAGCTTTGTTGCTGGGTAGACATGATACTGGTCTGGCATAACTTCCGGTGACATGAAGGCTGACGCCAATTACCATTACTGCGCATGTGCATCAAGGACAGACAGGCAGACAAGGCAGCGGAGGGTACAGCGGCAGTTTTGCGAGAAAAACAAAGCTTCAAAAAAATAAACAACGCGTCGACTACTAAATTAGTCATCAACGATTTTGATAGTCGACGTAGTCATGACTAATCGACTAATCGTTAGCTTAGCTTAGCATAAAAACTGGAGATGGGTAAACAGCCAGCCTGAATCTTTCCAAACTTCTCCTCACTACTCACCAAGTTGTTGATTGGAGACCCAACACTGATCCGTGCTCGTCGTCTGCCACCATCAAAAAGTACGCCATTCACTGTTGAAATGCTGAAACTAATAATAACTAAACTGGGTTTGTCTCTGCTTTTAAAGCCAGTGTGTGGAATGTTGTGACCTCGCAACATTCCGAGTACCACATCTTCAAAGAGATCAAAGCCGAAGCAGCAGATTAAAGGAAAAAAAAAAAAGATTTCATGGTACCTGAAAGACAAACAACAGTAACTGGATTCAGTCATATCAAAACATGGTTGGAGGCCAAGTCTCATGATCTGTCTACAATCAATATATGCAGCGCCGTCGCGGGGGGGTGTGAGGCCCTGTGCGAACTCCAAATGTGAGGCCCTGCTCCTTGACATAGATGCTAAAACGTGTAGAGATCTAACTTTCCAGCAAGAAAAAGGCTCACACCCTCTTAACCCTCCTAACTCTCAGCACCCAACCCTCATTTTACCTCTCCTCTTACAGGGACGCTGCTCTGTGTGTGCTCCTCTGTGTGTGTCATTCTACTGTAGGTGTGTGTTTATGACTTACTTGAAGAAAGCTCCTTTCTGACTTCAGGATTTTCATCTAAAATATCACTGCTGTGGCTGAAGGGCAGATATCCATGCAGTATCCTAAACAGCAACTACACTGAGCTGCCACCATGTCATGGGTTCAGCCCAGCAACGCTGGTACAGGAACCACTCGGGGGGTATAGTGATAGGTTCCAACAATACACACACAATGACAAAGGTTAATGGTGAGCAACAGAGGAAGAGAACAGGCACAACAAAGATGGTGGATTGGCTCAGAGAACCAGATTCTTATAGAAAGATGGCATACCTTCATCTCTAGAGTATAGCCCCTGTTTCAGGTATGTACTGCACCCAAAATCAATAATCCTGACGTGTGGAACGTCAGAGCCAGTCTCAATCACAATGTTGTCCAACTTAATGTCTCTGTGGAAGACATTTTGGAGTGGATCTCAATAAGGGCATTGACGAGCTGTTTGACTATGATCTGAGAGGAAGAGAAAGAGAAACACAGACATTGGCTTTGCTTACGAAACATACAGAGTGGATACATGAATCAAAGTGTGTGTGTGTGTGTGTGTGTGTGTGTGTGTGTGTGTGTGTGTGTGTGTGTGTGTGTGTGTGTGTGTCTTGTATAGCATGTCTTAGAGGCAGATTGTCGCATCTGCGGCAGCCAGCAAAGAGTGATCCGAAGCTTCCTTTTCCCATCAGTTTCTTGAGTTGCTCGTATTTGGCCACAAAAATAGCTGCAGAAAGAAAATACACATAAAAACAGTTTGATTACTTGTTTATTGTTTAAACTTACAAATCAAACCCCTTGCAATAATTTGTATCTATACAAAATAGCATCTCATTTCCAATATGAATCAAAACCCACGACTGAAACGTAATTACAATAGTTTGACCTATGTGGCATTTGGGTATGCAGCTGATTAGCTTAGCTTAGCATAAAAACTGGAGATGGGTAAACAGCCAGCCTGAATCTTTCCAAACTTCTCCTCACTACTCACCAAGTTGTTGATTGGAGACCCAACACTGAGCCGTGCTCGTCGTCTGCCACCATCAAAAAGTACGCCATTCACCGTTGAAATGCTGAAACTAATAATAACTAAACTGGGTTTGTCTCTGCTTTTAAAGCTGGTGTGTGGAATGTTGTGACCTCACAACATTCCGAGTACCACATCTTCCAAGAGATCAAAGCCAAAGCAGCAGATTAAAGAAGAAAAAAAAAGATTTCATGGTACCTGAAAGACAAACAACAGTAACTGGATTCAGTCATATCAAAACATGGTTGGAGGCCAAGTCTCACGATCTCTCTACAATCAATATATGCAGCGCTGTCGCAGGGGGGACAGCTTCGGGACCCCCTTCCACCTGGACCGCAACGCTGAAGTTATGGGGAAAACACAAGGGGGCGGGGTCTGTCTGTATGTCAACAAGCGGTACTGCAGCCCTGTCTCTGTGAGCAAATCTGTGCACCAGACGTTGAACTTCTCTCTGTGTCGTTGCACCCATTTTACTTGCCCATGAGTTCCCCCAGGTTTTTATAACCATTGTATATATTCACCCAAAGGCATTCGCCTCCTCCGCCTCCTGCACCATATATGATGTCATACAGAGACTGCAGACTATATCAGCAGAGGCCCCAAATTTCATATTGGGTGATTTTAATCATGTTTCCTTTGAAAAGACCCTTACAAACTTTTACCAATATGTCTCCTGTCCAAACAGATGTGGCAAGAGTTTGGACTTGTGTTACGGCTCTATTAAAAATGCAAATCTTGTGGGCTGGATTTTAAACTTCTTAACAAACAGGACACAGAGGGTCAGGGTCAATGGCATCTTATCTGACAAAGTGCGCTCCTCCACAGGTTCACCACAAGGGTGTGTGCTCTCACCCGTTATTTATTCTGTACACCAATATGTGTCAGAGCATTTTTAAAAACTGTTTTATTTTAAAGTATGCAGATGACTCTGTGATTGTCAGCCTGCTGCAAGAAGGTGAAAATAATCATGGCCCAGTTGTGGACTACTTTGTCAAGTGGTGTGAAGATTCTCACCTACAACTCAACCTGGCAAAGACTAAAGACATGGCCATTGATTTTAGAAAAAACACCAAAACACCTGAACCTGTTCGGATAAAGGGACAGGTCGTGGAACAGGTGCATTCATATAAATACCTTGGGACAATCATTGACTGCACTTTAAATTTCAAAGAGAACTGCAAGGCTCTGAGCAAGAAGTAGGACACCAGCGGCTGTTCTGTCTGAGGAAGTTGTCTCATTTTCACATTGACAGGACCATGATGACACTTTTTTATCATGCTTTTATTGAATCCGTCTTAACTTTTTCACTTGCATCATGGTTCGGAAACCTAACTTTATGAGAAAGGAGCTCACTAAATCAAATAATTAAATGGTCTGGTCGGCTGATTGGGGAACCTCAGCTGTGCCTGGAGTCACTGCATACCAGACAGTTGCAGCGGCTCGCCAGCTCCATTTCTAGTGATGCCTCCCATCCTTTAGCGAGTGAGTTCCAGCTGTTGCCATCTAGGCGCAGATTAATAGTCCCCAGAACTCGGACCACTCGCTATAGGAACAGCTTTGTCCCTGCTGCTGTCTCTCTCTTGAATAAGTTTTAATGCACTGTATTGAGGTCTATCTTTTATTTATTTAGTTCTATTTATTAGAAATTTCACCTCGTTTTTATTGTCTCTTGCCTTGGTGATAATATTGATCTTGAATTGTCTGTATATGTCCTGGCTAAATGTGCGGGTGTGGGAGATGCCACCTCTGTTTTTAATGCAGAACAAATCTACCTATGGGTACAAATAAAGCCAACTTGAACTTGAACTACATTTCACGAGAAATCAGCATTTCTGTTTTTTCAGGAATGACACGCAACTTTCTGGACTTATGGTGTCTCCAGCTGTGGAGAACACCCTCTCAGACCAGGTGAAGGACACCTGCACACACAGAAAGCTTTCAGCTCGTCTCTCTTGCTCCAGCACCATTGGGTGGCGTTATCCTTGCAGGGGATGGGGGGCAGGCTTCTGTCCAGCTGGATCTCCTGATCCACTCGGTGAAGGGAGAAGCTTAGACCTAGACTTAGACTGCTTCTTAATTGATCACAATTTGGGAAATTATTTAAGCTCGAGGTAGATTCGAGGTAGCGAGTACTGCCAGCCTCTGAGCCAGTCAGACTCTGTCTGTCGTCATGGTCATCTAAATGTATGCATGAGAAGGCATTCATTTAACGTTAACAGTTAGTAATAGCAGGTTTTACAATGAGGCAAATGGCGCGAACATAATAGGCAGTGTAAGTTACGCAGTTACGCACAGAATTAACAGCAGAGGATGTGCTAATGTTGCCGCTGCTGCTGGGTTGAGATTCACTCACGGATCAAAAAGGTGACATTCATTCAAAGTTATGGCATGCTGTGTGTGCAAATGTTCCTGCATATTGGTAGTATTTCCTCCCTTTCATGAAATATCCACTCTGTGAGCCCAGTGTAAAACTGGGACATAAACATGAGAGGACCATGTCCATGATCCACATTACAGGCACAGCCATGATCCTTGGGAACCTATGATGGTAAGACAAGAACATGCATTTATGCTGAGGTACTAACATGCATTGACAGGAAACGAGTGGGTACAAAAGGAGATAATTCAGAAGATTAAAGAAAAAAAAAAAGATTTCATGGTACATGAAAGACAAACAACAGTAACTGGATTCAGTCATATCAAAACATGGTTGGAGGCCAAGTCTCAGGATCTGTCTACAATCAATATATGCAGCGCCGTCGCAGGGGGGGGTGCAAGGCCCTGCGCAAACTCGAAATGCGAGGCCCTGCTCTCTGACATGGATGCTAAAACGTGTAGAGATCTAACTTTCCAGCAAGAAAAAGGCTCACACCCTCTTAACCCTCCTAACTCTCAGCACCCAACCCTCATTTTACCTCTCCTCTTACAGGGACGCTGCTCTGTGTGTGCTCCTCTGTGTGTATGTGATTCTACTGTAGGTAGGGCTGGGCGATATGGCTGAGAACTCTATTGTGATATAAGTGTTTAATATTGGTCGATATCTATAATTATTAATATTTTTTGTGACCTATTTAAAATAAGGACCAGGAGAAAAATACATTCAATTTAAACATTTTCATTTTAAATTTAACCTTCCTCTGATTATAATCCCCTCAGCTATCAAAGCAGAAAGGAAACCAACACAACCATGGAAAACACTCAAATAATAAATGTAAAAAAAAGTGTAAAAATGTAAACAGAGAGAAACTTGAGAACTTTTTTTCTGCAGGTTTCGTGCAGAAAGTTTGCAAGCTGATTCACCCTCTGGTGAATAAAATGTTTTCAAATATGTGCAGTGTTTTGGAAACATAGCAGAAACTGAGGCAGACTTGACATCTGTAACATACAAACAAACAAACATGATAGTACAGTAACACTGACTGAACTATGAAACCAGCCTAGACATATGAACAACTTTAGTCACTCTTCTTACTCTAAACATACATGAACTATTCAATGATATTTTTATTGCAAGTGTGTTTAAGAAAGGGCTACTTGTAAGAGATGTTTATAACCTGGCTTCTCCTCAGTGCTCAGTGAAGCATGTCTTTAGCTATATAACATGTCGCTGCCTCCGTTACGTCTTCCTGCCTTTTAGATGATTTGTCATCAGGCACTGAAGCAGATACCTCTGCATGGTGGTCAGCTGCTTGTGCGGTGGTGCTGCGGTTGGCGAACGTTGGCAAATACGGCTGCGCTCCAAAGAGTGAGCACGGCTAAGGTGGTTAAACAAGTTTGTGGTATTACCGGTCTTGGTGAGGACGACAGTCTTGCATAAGTTACAGACCACATCTGTCTGACTACGGTCCGACTTACAAAATCCAAAAAACTCCATACTGGCGAGCTGACTTTCCCTGTTCTATCGACGATTTCTTCGCTCGCTTTAGCGCTCACTTTCTATTTCTCATCTCACTCCTCGCGGAGCAACAAACACGTGACAACGACATGGCGCAACCGAACTTGATAATGTTACATGATTGGCGTGTTAGCTTGTCTCTCTCACTGCTTAGCAATTACTCCCTACGTTGCTCAGTTACCTGAGAGCGAGTGCCTTTGTTCATGCAACCAACCTCGCTTCGCAACTTCAGGTTTCTTCCAACGAAGAAAAAAAAAATTATCGAATGCTTTATCGACCGTATTTTATACTGCTATTAATGACGTATCTGTCGCAAGACATATCGCTATTGTTTTATCAATCCCAGCCCTAACTGTAGGTGTGTGTTTCAGAATCAGAATCAGCGTTCCTTTATTGATCCCCAAGGGGAAATTGTTTTTTGTTGCAGTGCTCCATACAAAATAGAATTATAGATTAGAATAAAATTAGAAAGAGCAAGAAGGAATATATATATCCTCAGCCTGCTGCCCCAGCATGCAACAGCATAGAGAATTGCACTTGCCACCACAGACTCATAAAAAATCCTGAGCATAGTCCGGCAGATGTTGAAAGACCTCAGTGGCCTCAGGAAATAGAGACGACTCTGGCTCTTCCTGTAGAGAGCGTCAGTGTTCTTTGCCCAGTCCAGATTATTGTCCATATGTACCGCCAGGTACTTATAATCCTCCACGATGTCCACAACAACCCCCTGGATGGAAACAGGGGTCACAGGTGCCTTGGTTCTCCTCAGGTCCACTACCAGTTCCTTAGTCTTTGCCACATTTAGTTGCAGATGGTTCTGCTCACACCATGTAACAAAGTTGTCCACAGCAGCCCTGTACTCATCCTCATCGCCCTTGCTGATACATCCAACTTTCGCAGAGTCATCAGAAAACTTCTGAAGATGGCAGGTCTCTGTGCAATAGTTGAAGTCCGTGGTGTAGAGGGTGAAGAGGAAGGGAGAGAGAACAGTCCCCTGCGGGGCCCCAGTGTTGCTGACCACTCTGTCTGACACACAGTGTTGCAGGCGCACATACTGTGGTCTGCCAGTCAGGTAGTCCACAATCCAGGACACTAGGGGGGCGTCCACCTGCATCGCTGTCAGCTTGTCACCCAGTAGAGCTGGACGCATGGTGTTGAATGCACTGGAGAAGTTAAAAAACATGACCCTCACAGTGCTCGCCGGCTTGTCCAGCTGGGCGTAGACATGGTTGAGCAGGTAGATGATGGCGTCCTCAACTCCAAGTCGGGGCTGATAGGCAAACTGGAGGGGGTCCAACAGTGGCTTGACCATGGGCCGGAGCTGCTCCAGTTCAATTCAATTCAATTCAATTTTATTTGTATAGCGCCAAATCACAACAGAAGTTGTCTCAGGACACTTTCCATATAGAGCTGGTACAGACCAAGCTCTTTTATCTACAGAGAACCAACAGTTCCCCCATGAGCAAGCACTTGGCGACAGTGGCGAGGAAAAACTTCCTTTTAACAGGCAGAAACCTCGGGCAGAACCAGACTCTGGGTGGGCGGCCATCTGCCTCGACTGGTTGGGTGGGAGAGGGAGAACAAGAGAGGGAGAGTGAGACAGACACAGACAGAGAGAGACAGACAGACAGAAATGCAGTCAGAGAGAGAGACAGACAGAGAGACAGACAGAGAGACAGACATGCAGTAACAGTGACAGTGGATGTAATAACAGTAGTAGCAGTTGCAGTGGATGTCAGGCAGGGCCAAGGCAGGAGACGCAGCTGCAATCCACAATCCAGATTCAGCCACTGTGGAACCTGCAAGACGACCAAGCACAGAGACTCCGGGGAAGGAGCTAAGTTAGTAACACGCCGTGGTAGGACATGAAAGCGTGCAGATGGAGAGGGACAGAAGGACAGGGGAGCTCGGTGTATCTTTGGAGGTCCCCCGACAGTCTAATCCTATAGCAGCATAACTAGGGGCTGGTCCAGGACAGCCAGCCCTAACTATAAGCTTTATCAAAAAGGAAAGTTTTAAGCCTACTCGTAAATGTTGAGACAGTGTCTGCCTCCCGGATAAAGACTGGAAGATGGTTCCACAGGAGAGGAGCTTGATAGCTAAATGCTCTGACTCCTGTTCTGCTTTTTGAGACTTTAGGAACCATAAGTAGACCTGCATTCTGGGAACGCAGTGTTCGAGTGGCGCAATAAGGTACTATGAGCTCTTTAAGATAAGAAGGTGCCTGGCCACTTATGGCTTTGTAAGTAAGGAGGAGAATTTTAAATTCTATTCTAAACTTTACAGGGAGCCAGTGCAAAGTGGCTAGTATTGGAGAAATATGATCTCTCTTCCTGGTTTTTGTCAGAACATGTGCTGCACCGTTCTGGAGCAAATGGAGAATATTCAGCAATGAATTTGGGCAGCCTGATAGTAAGGAATTGCAATAATCCAGCCTGGAAGTTAGGAATGCATGGACTAGTTTTTCTGCATCATTTTGAGACAAAATATGCCTGATTTTTGCTATATTACATAGGTGAAAAAAGGCAGTCCTTGAAATTTGTTTTGCATGGGAGTGAAAGGACATGTCTTGGTCAAAGATGACTCCCAGATTCTTTACAGTGGTGCTGGAGGCCAGCGCGATGCCATCCATAACGGCTATGTCATCAGAAAGTGACTTTCTAAGATGTTTAGGGCCTACTACTATAACTTCAGTTTTGTCTGAGTTTAGCATCAGAAAATTGCAGGTCATCCAGGTCTTTATGTCATGAAGACATGCTTGTAGTCTAGTTAACTGACTGGGTTCTTCCGGCTTCATTGATAGATGGCATAGCAATGAAAATTTATTGAGTGCTTCCTGATAATCTTACCTAAAGGAAGCATATATAAGGTGAATAGAAGTGGTCCAAGCACAGAACCCTGCGGAACTCCGTAGCTGACTTTAGTGAGCACAGAGGAGTCGTCATTAACGCGTACAAACTGAGAGCGATCTGACAAGTAGGATTTAAACCAGCTTAGCACAGTTCCGTTAATGCCAATAAAGTGTTCCAGTGTCTGCAATAGGATGCCATGGTCAATGGTGTCAAATGCAGCACTAAGATCCAATAAGACTAGTACAGAGACAAATCCTTTATCAGATGCAATTAGAAGGTCATTTTTAACTTTAACCGGTGCTGTCTCTGTGCTATGATGTACTCTAAATCCTGACTGGAAATCCTCAAATAAACTATTATTGTTTAGAAAGTCGCACAGCTGATTGGCAACTGCTTTCACAAGAGTTTCTGAGAGAAAGGGAAGGTTGGATATCGGTCTATAGTTGGCTAAAAACCCTGGATCAAGAGTTGGCTTTTTAAGTAGCAGTTTTATCACAGCTACTTTAAAGGACTGTGGCATGTAGCCTGTTGATAAAGACAGATTGATCATGTCTAATACCAGGGGTGGACTGGTTACTGGTTACGTTGAGTGACAGCTCCATAGACAGGCACTGGCAGTTAGCTCTTTGCTAAAGCATCGGCTGGGCTAGGCGGCTACATCCAGAGGCCTCTGGCTACCTCCAGCGGTTGACGGGGGCTGCAGTGTCCGTGTTTGTTTGCCGATGATCGGATAGGTTTTTGTGACAATATGGCTTGTTGTAGTGTAGACTGTACTAACCGACAGTTAGTGTCGATTATTTCGGTAAGTAAGTTTCTCACTATTTTGCCTGGATGTTTGCACTAATTAGCATGTATTAGAATATTTTGCCACTGGCTTATGACTTAATTGCAGATTTATGGTCGCTGCTGACACAGAGGACAGAGGACCGGAGCAGCTACTGTTAGGAACACTGTTGCGGTGTGTTCCGTGCGCTCAGAGTCCGTTTCTTGCTGGAATACTAGGCTACAATTTTATTTCGTCTCATTTTTCTGTTTAAAAAGTCTGACATTGCATGGACAGAGCTGTTGTTTGTGTGCTGCTGTGACGGATAGTGGATGGAGGCAGCGGCGTATACAGAAATGGCCGTTTGTCCTGTCTGTCGCGCCGATTTTCAACGAGTGGCAGCACGAGTTTACCCGAGTAAGGAAAACGAATTTGATTGGCCGTTATCGAACGGGCGGGATATTCAATAGTCAGACCTAGTCAGAGCTTCCCGGTTCCTCTCAGACGTTTGATTGACAGATGACGTATCCTGATATCATTGGCTGATGAATCGTGCACAGGCAGACGTATAATCTGTGCACCTGCACTATCCAATGCAAAAAAAATAATAATCACACTTTCAGCCCAGATTTACTCGAAAGTTTACTCGAGTTTTACAAAAAGTTTGGCCTACATCATCTGATAGATGAGTTATTACACTAATTTTATGACCCATAGTGGGCTCAAATTCATTTTTCTTTTCTGTATACCTTTAAACATTTTAATATATTATTATTATCATCATTATCATTATTTTTATTGTTATCAATAATAATAATAATAATGATAATGACAATAATAATAATGTGATGATGATGATGATAATTATTATTGTTGTTGTTATTATTAACAATATAATGATAATAATAGTAAAAACAACCTGTTTTATGATTATTTTCATTAGGCCTACATAATAATTTTTCCATTAGTCATAGTATTAATTATTGTAATGCAGCTTTTGTTCTCTTGTTATCTGGCAACTCCTCAAATTTCAACATATTGTGTTAAACCTTACTCCAGGTTGATCTACCAGCCCCAGTTGAGCAGTGTGTGAGAGAGAGAGAAGAGACAGAAGAGCTGGAGAGAGAGAAGAGGTCAGAGCAGGAGAGAGTGACAGAAGAGCTGGAGAGAGAGGAGAGGTCAGAGCAGGAGAGAGAGATGGAAGAGCTGGAGAGAGAGGAGAGGTCAGAGCTGGAGAGAGAGGAGAGGTCAGAGCAGGAGAGAGAGATGGAAGAGCTGGAGAGAGAGGAGAGGTCAGAGCAGGAGAGAGTGACAGAAGAGCTGGAGAGAGATGGAAGAGCTGGAGAGAGAGGAGAGGTCAGAGCAGGAGAGAGAGATGGAAGAGCTGGAGAGAGAGGAGAGGTCAGAGCAGGAGAGAGTGACAGAAGAGCTGGAGAGAGAGGAGAGGTCAGAGTAGGAGAGAGTGACAGAAGAGCTGGAGAGAGAGTAGAGGTCAGAGCAGGAGAGAGTGACAGAAGAGCTGGAGAGAGAGTAGAGGTCAGAGCAGGAGAGAGTGACAGAAGAGCTGGAGAGAGAGGAGAGGTCAGAGCAGGAGAGAGAGATGGAAGAGCTGGAGAGAGAGGAGAGGTCAGAGCAGGAGAGAGTGACAGAAGAGCTGGAGAGAGAGGTCAGAGCAGGAGAGAGTGACAGAAGAGCTGGAGAGAGAGAGCCAGGGCATAGATTACTTTGCCCGTCCTGAGCCCGCCATGTTACAGGCATTCTTAGATCACCACCCACGTCAGGACACCAGCAATGCAGTTGTGATGAGGGTCTTCACCTGTAAAGATGGCACTAGCAGGAAGTGGCTCACTTATTCCAAAGAACGCCATTCATTGTTTTGCTTTGTGTGTCTGGCATTTTCAAGGAGGACTGATACCAGCGCATTTATAACACTCATGAATGACTGGCGACATGTTCATCTGCGCACAGAGGAGCATGAAAAGAGCACTGCACACCAGACCTGTGCTGAAGCTTTCTTCTTAAGGTGCACAAAAAGCAACATCAGCAGCTTGTTCGCTGGCAGTCAGATGTCAGCTCATAGGGAGCAGGTGAAAAAGAGACGCCAAGTTTTGGAGCGTGTAGTGGATGTTGTCAAGGTGCTTGGGAAGAGGGGGCTGAGCTATAGGCATGTGGAGAACGAGGATGCATACACTTTGAATGATAACACCATTGATCATGGTAACTTTTTGGAGCTGATAGTGTTGTTAGACAAATATGATATCTGCCTTAGAGAACATTTGGATGACTGTGTGGAGAAAAGCAGGAAGATGCATCAGGCCAGTGGATCAAGAGGTAGAGGGTCTCTCATCACCCTACTCTCCAAGACGACTGTCAACTCCGTGATTGATGCACTAGGGCACCTCATTCAAGAGAGCATCGCCAGAGACGTCCAGAAAGCTGGAATGTTTTCTGTTCAGCTGGACACAACTCAGGACATAAACGGTCATGATCAGTGTTCAATAATTCTCCGGTATGTTACTGAGGCTGTGCAGGAGAGGCTTGTTGCCATGATGAGGTGTGAAGCATCCACAGGGCAGCACTTTGTGGACTTGCTCTCAGGAGTTTTAGAGCGTCTCAATCTGGAGAAGGCCATGTGCATAGGGAATGCAACAGATGGGGCATCAAACATGCAAGGCCAGTACAAAGGCTTTTCAGCAGTGATGACCTCTCAGTCATCAACTCATGTGCATGTGTGGTGCTATGCGCATGTTCTTAATCTTGTGCTTGCGAACACGACACAGTCTGTCATTGAAAGTGGGTCACTCTTCAGTCTACTCAATGACATAGCTGTGTTCATCAAGGACTCCTATCAGAGGGTCCATCTGTGGGAGAAACAAACCCAACAGACAAGACATAAACGCCTCAGTCCAATTGGTGAGACACGATGGTGGGCCAAGCATGATGCTCTCCGAAAAATATTTGGCCATTTTGGAAAACCAGAGAATGGTCTCTTCATTGAGGCAGTGCTCACACTAGAAGCCATCGAACAGCGGGAAAAAGAAAAGCCAGCTGTTCGTGCCAAAGCACGAGGCTTTAAAGAGTGTCTCTTGAAATATGAAACTGTGTTAACGGCACAGATTTTCCTTCGAGTGTTTGAGAAAACAACTCCGCTCTCCAAGTACCTCCAGTCAGAAGGGATGGACATCCTCTCTGCCCATCGTATGGTGACCACCACACAAGAGAGCCTCAAAAGCATCGCCAGGGACTTTTCAAGTGTGAAATCAGCTGCAGACACATTTGTGAAATGGGCAAATGAACAACTGGAGGAGAGGGAGGACAACACGGATATGGAAGTGGAGGCTGCATTACCTGCAAAGAGAGCCAAGAAGAGAAAAAGCAGGGCTGGAGAGATGGCTCAAATTGAGGTACCCATCAATGCTGAGAAAGCATATGAGGTGAAAGTGCACAACACCATCCTGGACACAGCTATTGAGGCAATCCACAGACGATTTGCCACACATGGCACTCTCCTTGCTGATTTGGCATGGCTGGACCCTAGGAAGTTTGATCAGGTCAGAACCATTACTCTTCCTAGTAATGCACTCCAAAATCTCAGCACGTGTCTGCTCAAGTTTGACAGCAGGGCTACAGTAAACAACCTTCAGTCAGAACTGAAAAGTTTTGCTGGACAATGGGATAGGCTAAAGGCATCACACGTGGATGAATACAAGACCAGAACAGCAGAGGATGGATCTGAAGAAGGGGAAGAAGAAAGTGAAATTGTGACCAAAAGCTGTGGTTCATGCAAAAATTGCCCTCTGTGCTGCTACCAAATATTCAGGCGGTTCAACATGTCAGATGCCTATCGTCTACTTGGGCTTGCATACAAATACCTGCTGACTCTCTCCCTGACTCAGGTGGCCTGTGAAAGGACATTCTCAACACTCAAGTTCATTAAAAGCAGACTCCGAAGCAGCCTGTCTGCAAACAAGCTTGAGATGTTTATGCTGATGGCCACTGAGAAGGATATTCTGATGTCATTGGACACTGACATGGTCATTGACAGGGTAGCTGAGAAGAGTGAGCTGTTGAGAAAGCTGCTTTTGTAGCCTGATGAGGTAAAATAAAATGATCAAAACACTTATGTATCAGATAAGATTAAATTACACTTAGTCTTTGCACAAAGTACAGTTCAAAGGAAGTTTTGCATCTAACTTGAGTGCAAATAAGTAAAGTGCTCAGACTGCATATATTAGAATTAATTAGAATTACTGCATCTTAATAGGTCTTAATACATAAGAAAATAGGTGGAATAAATATAAGAATGAGGTATATTCAAACAGTTTTTTTCTTCCAGCCTTAACCTCTCACTGTCTCCTATAGGATGCTGCCACTCATTTTTTGAAGACTGTTGAGGACTGTGTTTTGCTGTAAGTATCACTGTTTAAAATACATGATGCAACTCATTTTCTAGAGTAAAGATATCAGTATTGTGATCATCAGAGCAAGTCCATCAAGTTTCATTCTTTCCCACCTTTCTCTGTCTCCTTTCATTTTTTAAAGGTTGCCATGTTTGAGGAAATCTCTGTTCTGTTCGGTGACTGTTGTTGCTGCTGAGGTCTTGAGCAATTTTTATTGATATGGTGAGTACATAGTCTATGAAAATATCACTAAAGCGCAATTTGTCATTTGTACATTCTGAAATTTACCTCATTTGTGTTCCTCTCTGTCCTGTTTTTCAGGATTTCATCATGCATTGTTTATAGTTCTACATAGCAGCCTTTTTTGTTCCTTTAAGTAAGTACTGTCTTTATACAGTAATATATGACAACTATTTTTACCACTTTGTTTAGAGTAAAGATACCAGTTAAGAAAGTTGGCGTAATTTTTTTCCCATCAATACCTGGTGGGCCGGTCCAGGCTCGAAATGCCCGGGCCGATTTTTTGTCCCAGTCCAGCCCTGTCTAATACTGAAGAGTCAATTAGAGGTAATACTTCTTTAAACAGCTTAGTCGGGATAGGATCTAAAATACAGGTTGATGATTTTTATGATGAAATTACTGAAATTAGTTGGTGAAGGTCGACAGGAGTAAAACAGTCTAAAACTGCGACAGACTGAGTAACAGTTTCTACGGTTTCTGTGTTTGAAGACAAAACAGTACCTGTTAACGGCAGGAGTCGATGAATTCTGTCTCTAATAGTTAGAATCTTATCATTAAAGAAGCTCATGAAGTCATTACTGTTCAGAGCTAAAGGAATACATGGTTCAACAGAATTATGGCTCTCTGTCAGCGTGGCTACAGTGCTGAAGAGAAACCTGGGATTGTTCTTATTTTCCTCTATTAGTGCAGAGTAATAGGCTGCCCTGGCACTGCGGAGGGCTTTCCTGTATATTTTAAGACTGTCTAGCCAGGTGAACCGAAATTCTTCCAAATTTGTAGAACGCAATTTCCTTTCTATTTTCCGTTAAGTTTGCTTTAATTTGCGGGTTTGAGGAGTATACCATGGAGCTAACCTCCTCTGTTTAATTTTCTTCTTTTTTAGGGGAGCAACAGAGTCAAATGTCATATGCAATGAACCTGTAGCACGATCAACCAGGTAGTCAACCTGGGAGGGACTAACGTTAGCATAGGAATCCTTTGTTGTATTGAGACATATCATTGAATTAAATACTGATGGGATCATATCCTTAAATTTAGCTAAAGCACTATCAGACAGGAGTCTGGTATAAGAATTTTTGCCTACTGGCTGGTAGTCTGGTAATATTGTCAGTGGGCAGAAATGTGGTGTTTTCAATTTTGGATTTGATTTGAATTTTTTTCATGGGTACTTATTTTGTGTGGTTGTTTATATTTTTTGTGTGTTGTTTATATTGCATGGTTTGATTATTGCATGAGTTGTTGTTCCTTTATTGATATTGTGCCATGTGTTTATTGATTTGATGTTGTGTTTTCTTTTTTGTGATGTTTCTGCCACTGAGCCCCTGGACTGAGATGACAAGTAGGTCAATCAGCTTAAAGACTGGCACCTGGGTGATTGGGAAAAAACTCGCTCCCAGCCAATCCGAACAGGACTACGGACAATGGGTTTTGCATGGGAGCAGAAAAAAGTTTAATTAACAGGTGGAGTTGGAGAAGGGAGAGACACGCAACACAGCGCAGCGGAGGAGGTAGCCGCTGGGGACGGAGCGAGAGAAACGCCGTGCCGCTGGGGACAAATAGAACACCTGTGCAGATCAGATCGCTCGACAGAGGAAAGCCGTCAGTGCCGTACGCACAGCAACTGCAGTGGAGGAGAGTAAAATCTCCTCCTTCGCGGTGAGTAGAAGGACAAATCGGCACTGTGAAAAAGCTGTGCGCAAACAAGGAGTGTGTGTTTTATCTGAGGAGAACAGGTTATCTAGCCGCTCCTGTCATCCACAGGGCCCGTGGACAAGGAGGCGGCGCGTCGGATGCCCAGACCAGGCGCGGCTATTCCTGCTTCTCCTGCACTTCGCGCATTATTGCGTATATTGTTGGACTGCATAGTACTGGACTGAGCCAGTTTTACCATCGCCACAGTAGGCTAATGGGACTGGCTTGTCGTTATTCTGGTTTTAATTATTTATTAAAATGAAAACTGTGTGAGATCACTCCACTTGTATTTTAATGACGGTTGCTCTTTTAACTGGTATCGATCCTCCTAGCCGTTTTAGTGTGAGGACCCTTTCCTCTTTAAAAAAAAAAGGGTGGTGTTGTCGACTTTTAGCATTAAGTATTACAGGGTTGCATTTTATTCTGAAAGTTAAAGTGCCGCTACACATTACCAAGTTTCCCAGGGCCACAATATGAATTCAAAAGTTATTAAATGATGGTCCGATAAAAGAGGATTCTGTGAGGAGACTATTAAGTCATCGATTTCAATGCCATATGTCAGAACAAGGTCGAGGGTGTGGTTAAAACAGTGAGTCGGTTCATGTACATTCTGATGAAAGCCAACTGAGTCTAATAATGAGATAAATGCAGTGCTAAGGCTGTCATTATCAATGTCGACATGTACATTAAAGTCACCTACAATAATTACTTTATCTGTCTTAAGGACTAAACCTGATAGAAACTCAGAGAACTCAGCTATAAATTTGGAGTAAGGACCAGGAGAGCGGTATACTATAACAAATAAAACTGGCTGCACTGTTTTCCATTTTTCATGAGTGAGAACAAGGCTTTCAAATGAGTTATAGTCGAGTTTAGGTTCAAGGTTGATCAAAAGGCATGAGTCAAAAATGGCTGCAACTCCACCTCCTCTGCCGCTGCCTCAAGGAATGTGAGTATTAATATGGCTCGGAGGAGTAGCTTCATTTAGGCTCACATACCCTTCAGGACACAGCCAGGTTTCAGTCAGACAAAATAAATCAATATTATGGTCTGATATTAACTAATTTACTAAAGCAGCTTTAGAGGACAGAGATCTGATGTGTGGAGTCCACATTTAATTCTCCTATCTTGTTGTACTATTGCAGTGGTTGTTTTAATTTTAATTAGATTCTTATCTTTAACTCCTCTGTACTTTTGGTTTACTTAGTTTACGTGGTCGGGGGGCAGACACATTCTCTATGGAGTGTTGGGTGGGTAACTGCTCTAATGGAGGCACAGAGAAGCGTGTAGGACTGCAGCTCTGCCTCCTGGTCTCAACTCTTGTCCTGAGTTGTCAGGGGTTCATAAATAAAATCGGTCAGATTTCTAGAGATGAGAGCTGCTCCCTCCAAAGTGGGATGGATGCCGTCTCTCCTAATCCTAACCTGCCAATTATCAATGAAGCCCACACCGTTTGCTGGACACCACCTCGACAGCCAGCGATTGAACGATGACATGTGGCTAAACATATCATCACTGGTCAGATTTGGCAGGGGTCCAGAGAAAACTACGGAGTCCGACATCGTTTTAGCATATGTACACACCGATTCCACATTAATTTTAGTGACCTCCGATTGGCGTAACCGGGTGTCATTACCGCCAACGTGAATAACAATCTTACTGTATTTACGCTTATCCTTAGCCAGCAGTTTTAAATTTGATTCGACGTCGCCCACTCTGGCCCCGGGCAGGCATTTGACTATGGTCGCTGGTGTTGCTAACTTCACATTTCTCAAAATGGAGCTGCCAATAATCAGAGTTGGTTTCTCAGCGGGTGTGTCGCTGAGTGGGGAGAACCTGTTACAAACATGAAGCGGTTGGTGGTGACCCGTGGGCTTCAGCTTGGGACTATGCTTCCTTTGAACAGTCCCCCAGCCTCCCTGATTTCCCGGCTGCTCGGGAGCTGTTGAGGGACGGCTAGCCAGAGCTGCACTTGGTCGGTCCGCACCGGCTACGGGGGCCTGGCTAACTAACTAACTACTAACTACAGCTAATGGTTTGGTTTCCATGGTGCGGAGCCGAGTTTCCAATTCACTAAGCCTCGCCTCCAACTCACCAAATAAACTACATTTATTACACGTACCAGTATCACTAAAGGAGGCAGAGGAGTAGCTAAACATGTGACACACCAAGCAGGAGAGAGTTGAAGAGGGACAGAGAGAAGCCATCGCTAGCTGCTAGACTAAGCTGGTGTAGCTAGCAGAGCAGACAAGTGCATAGACAAATAAAACTGATGGTCGCTAAATAAACAGACTTATGGGTGCTTGAGCAGAACTAATGTTACTTTAGAGCGCGGATAAAAGGCCGCTGTAACAAAACACAGAGCAAATTACACTCAGAGGAACAAGAGCGACAAACGCACGATACTCCTAAGGCAGCAACCAGAAACAGGAAGTGAGACGATACGCTTACCTCAGCACGTCATCATGTCAGCCGTCAGCCGTCAGCATGGCCTGCAGGTGATTAACTCTGGACCTGCTCTTCTCATGACAAGTCTCTCCAGAGTCTTCATAATGTGGGAGGTCAGTGCCACAGGCCTGTAGTCCTTTGAGGCCCATTCATTGTTTACACTTACAAATCAAACTCCTTGCAATAATTTGTATCTATACAAAATAGCATCTCATTTCCAATCTGAATAAAAACCCACAACTGAAACGTAATTACAATAGTTTGACCTATGTGGCATTTGGGCATGCAGCCAATTAACTTAGCTTAGCATAAAAACTGGAGATGGGTAAACAGCCAGCCTGAATCTTTCCAAACTTCTGCTCACTACTCACCAAGTTGTTGATTGGAGACAACACTGAGCCGTGCTCGTCATCTGCCACCATCAAAAAGTACGCCATTCACTGTTGAAATGCTGAAACTCAGCACCCAACCCTCATTTTAGCTCTACTCTTACAGGGACGCTGCTCTGTGTGTGCTCCTCTGTGTGTGTCATTCTACTGTAGGTGTGTGTTTATGACTTACTTGAAGAAAGCTCCTTTCTGACTTCAGGATTTTCATCTAAAATATCACTGCTGTGGCTGAAGGGCAGATATCCATGCAGTATCCTAAACAGCAACTACACTGAGCTGCCACCATGTCATGGGTTCAGCCCAGCAACGCTGCTACAGGAACCACTCGGGGGGTATACTGATATCAAAACATGGTTGGAGGCCAAGTCTCATGATCTGTCTACAATCAATATATACAGCGCCATCGCAGGGGGAACGGCAGGCACCTCCCAAAAGACTCGCAAGTCAATCCAGCAACATCTTGGAGTGAAACCTCATACAGACTAAGACCTGTACTTTAAAGCCCTGGTCCAGTCCTTTGATAGGTCACAAAATGGCTTTGATCTGTCAAAGATGACATCACCATTCCGCTGAGATCATTCGTTTCCGTAACAACAATCAAATTATTCCAGAGAAATCCCTTCAGAACCAATTGACACCTGTCATGAACCAGTAAACACTACTCCAGGCTAACTGATGGTGAACCTGTGAAAACTCTGATAGACCTGTCAACTCTAAGCAGTGACACACGTATGAACCATTAAATCTTAACAGATCACTAAAACAACTTATTGTCAGCCTACTGTAAAACTGGGACATAAACATGAGAGGACTATGTCCACGATCCACATTACAGTCACAGCCATGATCCTTGGGAACCTATGATGCTAAGGCACGAACATGCATTCATTCAGAGGTACTCACATGCATTGATAGGAAACGAGTGGGTACAGATGGAGAGTTGGGGGGACTTACGCTTACAAATCAAACCCCTTGCAATAATTTGTATCTATACAAAATAGCATCTCATTTCCAATATGAATAAAAACCCACAACTGAAACGTAATTACAATAGTTTGACCTATGTGGCATTTGGGTATGCAGCCGATTAGCTTAGCTTAGCATAAAAACTGGAGATGGGTAAACAGCCAGCCTGAATCTTTCCAAACTTCTGCTCACTACTCACCAAGTTGTTGATTGGAGACACAACACTGAGCCGTGCTCGTCGTCTGCCACCATCAAAAAGTACGCCATTCACCGTTGAAATGCTGAAACTAATAATAACTAAACTGGGTTTGTCTCTGCTTTTAAAGCCGGTGCGTGGAATGTTGTGACCTCACAACATTCCGAGTACCACATCTTCAAAGAGATCAAAGCCAAAGCAGCAGATTAAAGAAAAAAAAAAAGATTTCATGGTACCTGAAAGACAAACAACAGTAACTGGATTCAGTCATATCAAAACATGGTTGGAGGCCAAGTCTCATGATCTGTCTACAATCAATATATGCAGCACCGTCACAGGGGGGGTGCGAGGCCCTGTGCGAACTCGAAATGCGAGGCCCTGCTCTTTGACATGGATGCTAAAACATGTGTAGAGATCTAACTTTCCAGCAAGAAAAAGGCTCACACCCTCTTAACCCTCCTAACTCTCAGCACCCAACCCTCATTTTACCTCTCCTCTTACAGGGACGCTGCTGTGTGTGTGCTCCTCTGTGTGTGTGATTCTACTGTAGGTGTGTGTTTATGACTTACTTGAAGAAAGCTCCTTTCTGACTTCAGGATTTTCATCTCAAATGTCACTGCTGTGGCTGAAGGGCAGATATCCATGCAGTATCCTAAACAGCAACTACACTGAGCTGCCACCATGTCATGGGTTCAGCCCAGCAACGCTGCTACAGGAACCACTCGGGGGGTATACTGATATCAAAACATGGTTGGAGGCCAAGTCTCATGATCTGTCTACAATCAATATATACAGCGCCATCGCAGGGGGGGCGGCAGGCACCTCCCAAAAGACTCGCAAGTCAATCCAGCAACATCTTGGAGTGAAACCTCATACAGACTAAGACCTGTACTTTAAAGCCCTGGTCCAGTCCTTTGATAGGTCACAAAATGGCTTTGATCTGTCAAAGATGACATCACCATTCCGCTGAGGTCATTCCTTTCCATAGCAACAATAAAGACAATATTAAAGCAGTCATTGCAATCAAAGTACACCAGAGAAATCCCTTCAGAACCAACTGACACCTGTCATGAACCAGTGAACACTACTGCAGGCTAATTGATGGTGAACCTGTGAAAACTCTGATAGACCTGTCAACTCTAAGCAGTGACACACGTATGAACCATTAAATCTTCACAGATCACTAAAACAACTTACTGTCAGCCTACTGTAAAACTGGGACATAAACATGAGAGGACCATGTCCACGATCCACATTACAGTCACAGCCATGATCCTTGGGAAACCTATGATGCTAAGGCACGAACATGCATTCATTCAGAGGTACTAACATGCATTGACAGGAAACGAGTGGGTACAGATGGAGAGTTGGGGGAACTTACGCTTACAAATCAAACCCCTTGCAATAATTTGTATCTATACAAAATAGCATCTCATTTCCAATATGAATAAACACCCACAACTGAAACGTAATTACAATAGTTTGACCTATGTGGCATTTGGGTATGCAGCCGATTAACTTAGCTTAGCATAAAAACTGGAGATGGGTAAACAGCCAGCCTGAATCTTTCCAAACTTCTGCTCACTACTCACCAAGTTGTTGATTGGAGACACAACACTGAGCCGTGCTCGTCGTCTGCCACCATCAAAAAGTACGCCATTCACCGTTGAAATGCTGAAACTAATAATAACTAAACTGGGTTTGTCTCTGCTTTTAAAGCCGGTGTGTGGAATGTTGTGACCTCACAACATTCCGAGTACCACATCTTCAAAGAGATCAAAGCCAAAGCAGCAGATTAAAGAAAAAAAAAAAAGATTTCATGGTACCTGAAAGACAAACAACAGTAACTGGATTCAGTCATATCAAAACATGGTTGGAGGCCAAGTCTCATGATCTGTCTACAATCAATATATGCAGCGCCGTCACAGGGGGGGTGCGAGGCCCTGTGCGAACTCGAAATGCGAGGCCCTGCTCTTTGACATGGATGCTAAAACGTGTAGAGATCTAACTTTCCAGCAAGAAAAAGGCTCACACCCTCTTAACCCTCCTAACTCTCAGCACCCAACCCTCATTTTACCTCTCCTCTTACAGGGACGCTGCTCTGTGTGTGCTCCTCTGTGTGTGTCATTCTACTGTAGGTGTGTGTTTATGACTTACTTGAAGAAAGCTCCTTTCTGACTTCAGGATTTTCATCTCAAATGTCACTGCTGTGGCTGAAGGGCAGATATCCATGCAGTATCCTAAACAGCAACTACACTGAGCTGCCACCATGTCATGGGTTCAGCCCAGCAACGCTGCTACAGGAACCACTCGGGGGGTATACTGATATCAAAACATGGTTGGAGGCCAAGTCTCATGATCTGTCTACAATCAATATATACAGCGCCATCGCAGGGGGGACGGCAGGCACCTCCCAAAAGACTCGCAAGTCAATCCAGCAACATCTTGGAGTGAAACCTCACACAGACTAAGACCTGTACTTTAAAGCCCTGGTCCAGTCCTTTGATAGGTCACAAAATGGCTTTGATCTGTCAAAGATGACATCACCATTCCGCTGAGATCATTCGTTTCCATAACAACAATCAAATTCTTCCAGAGAAATCCCTTCAGAACCAATTGACACCTGTCATGAACCAGTAAACACTACTCCAGGCTAACTGATGGTGAACCTGTGAAAACTCTGATAGACCTGTCAACACTAAGCAGTGACACACGTATGAACCATTAATCCTTACAAATCACTAAAAACTTACTATCAGCCTACTGTAAAACTGGGACATTGACAGGAGACGAGTGGGTACAGACGGAGAGGTAGGGGACCCCACTGTGTGTAGTTTTAGTGCTCTCTTACAAATCAGTCCACATAATAACTCAGTAAGAGTGATCTCAGTGATGATTTGTGTAATGGCAGGCACATCCCGTATAACCTCTCAAGTCAATCCAGCAACACCTTGGAGTGAAACCTCATACAGACTAAGACCTGTACTTTAAAGCCCTGGTCCAGTCCTTTGATAGGTCACAAAATGGCTTTGATCTGTCAAAGATGACATCACCATTCCGCTGAGGTCATTCCTTTCCTTAACAACAATAAAGACAATATTAAAGCAGTCATTGCAATCAAAGTACACCAGAGAAATCCCTTCAGAACCAACTGACACCTGTCATGAACCAGTGAACACTACTGCAGGCTAACTGATGGTGAACCTGTGAATACTCTGATAGACCTGTCAACTCTAAGCAGTGACACACGTATGAACCATTAAATCTTAACAGATCACTAAAACAACTTATTGTCAGCCTACTGTAAAACTGGGACATAAACATGAGAGGACCATGTCCACGATCCACATTACAGTCACAGCCATGATCCACGGGAACCTATGATGCTAAGGCACGAACATGCATTCATTCAGAGGTACTAACATGCATTGACAGGAAACGAGTGGGTACAGATGGAGAGTTGGGGGGACTTACGCTTACAAATCAAACCCCTTGTAATAATTTGTATCTATACAAAATAGCATCTCATTTCCAATATGAATAAAAACCCACAACTGAAACGTAATTACAATAGTTTGACCTATGTGGCATTTGGGTATGCAGCCGATTAGCTTAGCTTAGCATAAAAACTGGAGATGGGTAAACAGCCAGCCTGAATCTTTCCAAACTTCTCCTCACTACTCACCAAGTTGTTGATTGGAGACACAACACTGAGCCGTGCTCGTCGTCTGCCACCATCAAAAAGTACGCCATTCACCGTTGAAATGCTGAAACTAATAATAACTAAACTGGGTTTGTCTCTGCTTTTAAAGCCGGTGCATGGAATGTTGTGACCTCACAACATTCCGAGTACCACATCTTCAAAGAGATCAAAGCCAAAGCAGCAGATTAAAGAAAAAAAAAAAAGATTTCATGGTACCTGAAAGACAAACAACAGTAACTGGATTCAGTCATATCAAAACATGGTTGGAGGCCAAGTCTCATGATCTGTCTACAATCAATATATACAGCGCCATCGCAGGGGGGACGGCAGGCACCTCCCAAAAGACTCGCAAGTCAATCCAGCAACATCTTGGAGTGAAACCTCATACAGACTAAGACCTGTACTTTAAAGCCCTGGTCCAGTCCTTTGATAGGTCACAAAATTGCTTTGATCTGTCAAAGATGACATCACCATTCCGCTGAGGTCATTCCTTTCCATAGCAACAATAAAGACAATATTAAAGCAGTCATTGCAATCAAAGTACACCAGAGAAATCCCTTCAGAACCAACTGACACCTGCAATGAACCAGTGAACACTACTGCAGGCTAACTGATGGTGAACCTGTGAATATTCTGATGGACCTGTCAACTCTAAGCAGTGACACACGTATGAACCATTAAATCTTAACAGATCACTAAAACAACTTATTGTCAGCCTACTGTAAAACTGGGACATAAACATGAGAGGACCATGTCCACGATCCACATTACAGTCACAGCCATGATCCCCGGGAACCTATGATGCTAAGGCACAAACATGCATTCATTCAGAGGTACTAACATGCATTGACAGGAAACGAGTGGGTACAGATGGAGAGTTGGGGGAACTTACGCTTACAAATCAAACCCCTTGTAATAATTTGTATCTATACAAAATAGCATCTCATTTCCAATATGAATCAAAACCCACGACTGAAACGCAATTACAATAGTTTGACCTAGGTGGCATTTGGGTATGCAGCCGATTAGCTTAGCTTAGCATAAAAACTGGAGATGGGTAAACAGCCAGCCTGAATCTTTCCAAACTTCTCCTCACTACTCACCAAGTTGTTGATTGGAGACACAACACTGAGCCGTGCTCGTCGTCTGCCACCATCAAAAAGTACGCCATTCACCGTTGAAATGCTGAAACTAATAATAACTAAACTGGGTTTGTCTCTGCTTTTAAAGCCGGTGCGTGGAATGTTGTGACCTCCCAACATTCCGAGTACCACATCTTCAAAGAGATCAAAGCCAAAGCAGCAGATTAAAGAAAAAAAAAAGTTTTCATGGTACCTGAAAGCATAGACACATACACATAGACACCACATTGAGCGCTGGAGTTGCATGTCAACGTCACCGCCATATTGAATGTGGCAAGAGCGACCAGAGAAGATGCCGCATTCTTGTGCAGCGTGGAACTGTACTAACCGGTTTACACTCGAAACTCGTTCCCAAGCGATTACCTTTCACAGGTAAGAATGAAATAAAAAACTTTTGATTGTATGTGGCCATTATAACATAAATTTACGTACAGAATATGCTGACTTTGTGGCTATAACATGAAGTCCCACATAGAAATATTATATTATACGCGCCTCCGAACAACGAAGTCTTTCCTGAGTAAAATGGCCTGAAGTAACTACGCTGATTGTTGTTAGTTGGTTAACTTTTCATATACTCTGTAGGTTTCCCAAAAATAAAGAACTGAGAAAGAAGTGGGAAACAGCTGTCAGGCGGGAAGGGTTTTCTGCTAGTCAGTCATCCGTGCTCTGCAGTGAACACTTCAGGCCAGAGGATTTTGACAGGACAGGTCAGACAGTCAGGATCAGAGACTGAGCTTTTCCTTCTGTCTTCAGCTTCCCAGCTCATCTCCACAGGGTAGGTGTATAGGCTGTAAGGATTAGATCGTTCAGTGCCACACTATGCTAACAATGTTTTCCCTTTCTGAATGTGAAGGAGTCAGTGATGTATTTAGTTTTACACTGTGAGACCATTTCTATATTTCATCCTTCACTTTAGCCCTTGGCTACCGGGACGTCTCAGACCTCAAAGAAGGCACAGGAGACCTTGTCACCGGACTGTTCCCAGCTTGTCCAGGAGACCGAACCCCTGCCTGTGCCCAGTGTTGTGAGTAATAAGTGCTAGCTATGCTTCAAACAGCTGCAAGCTGGTTATATTCAAACTTCTTGTCACTCCCCTCTGCCCTTACAACACCTACTACTCTCTCTCACTCTTTCAGACAGACTCACATACACATATGCACATACATTGAAACATGCCAGTATTGAATCTGCAATTGAACCTTCACACACACACACGTGTGCAAACACATACACACACACGCACGCACGCACACGCTGCTGGCAGTACAATTGAGCAGAGCTAAAACTAAGAATGTAAGAATGTGAAACATTGGACAGCACTAGTAAAGATGTTACGGACTGTCACTGAGTGATGTAATGATGTACCATTTTCATCCTTGTTTGTACTAGGACCACACCTATGCTCTGCCTTCATCATATGATGATCTGAGAGCCAGATTCAGGGAAGCCATGAACAGGGTGGAGAGTCTGGAATAGGAAAGGAGGAATGCAAAGGACAGAGAGAGGAGGGCAAAGAACACTGTGAGTGGTCTTCTGGAGGATCTCAGGGTGAAGAATGTGATAAATGAAGAGTTGAAAGAGCAGCTCGATACATACTCAGGTGAAATGAAAATACAAAATTTGGAGATAATTTGGGTATAATACTTTACCTTCTTTGTTAAGACCTGCCAGTGCTAATTGTGTTTCAGATCTTCCAGTACACCTCTTATCAAAACAGAGCCATGAATACACCAAAGACCAGAGGGATTTTGCCATCACCCTCCACTTACACAGTCCGAAGGCATACAGCTATCTGAGAGACACTCTTAAAATCAACCTCCCACATCCACATATGTTGCAAAGGTATTATTCATGTTCTTTGAAGCCTTTTTTCCATGTAAGCTGTACACATTATTTTATCCTATTATGACTTAAAGGTTGACATGGCTACACCTATCATAATTAGTATTACCATGAATAAATAATGCTAAACAATAAATAGAGGTTCCTGAATAGATACCCCTCTCTGAGTTTAATTGTTTGCCCATGGTTATCTGCCAATACTGCTTCCAGTGATTAGTGATCCTGATCTGGGCACCCACATTAAATGACTACTTTTCTTTCTTGCCAAGCTGGATGAGTTCTGTGGATGCCAAGCCTGGCCTGGCCTTAACATGATGATGCTAGACATGTTGAAGCAAAGACAAGAGGAAGACCCAGCTAAATATTGTTGTGTGTGTCTCATGTTGGATGCCATGGCCATTAAAAAACATGTCCAGTACAACCCCCATACTCAGAAAATGTCTGCATTTGTGGATATGGGGGATGGTTTGAATGAGTCAGATATTGCCACTGAGGCTCTTGTTTTTATGGTGGTGGGCCTTCAAGGCCATTGGAAGGCTCCAGTTGCCTACTATCTGACCAAGTGCCTGTCACCAGAGACTCAGGAGGTTCTGCTTGTTCATGCGTTGGAGGAACTGCATGAGTGTGGCATAAGAGGATGGGCATGCCTCCAATGTACACATGTGCAACCTACTTGGATGCCAGCTGAAGGGAAACCCTGCTGAGCCCTTAAAAACATTTTTTCCACACCCAGTGACTGGTGAGAGGGTGTTTGTGATGATGGATGCTTGCCACATGTTAAAGTTGGCATGGAATATGCTGCAGGCTTACAGTCCAGTTACCAGCACCAGTGGCCAGATCAACTGGAGTTACATCATTCATCTGAATGATGTCCAGACAAAAGATAGATTGTGTAGCGGTAGGGACTACATTACCCATAATGTAATGGAGTGTTTTTACGTTTGCCTCAGTAAAGCCTTATGTTGAGCGTACCTCATGGCGTCCCGGCTCATTCATTATACATGGTGTCAGAGAATGAAAAAGGACTTGTAAACTCCATGCTCCACCCTGCTATGAGTTGCGGATGTTTCTCGCAGTGAGTAGACACGGGAAAAGCAACGTCAAAACGGGAATAACAAAATGGGAGATGCAGCAGATGATATTCTAGGAGTAATGCCATTAACTGATGAAAATAAGAAGAAATATGATGATGTGAAAGCTGCATTTATACAACACTGCATGGGAAAACATAATGTGATTTTTGAAAGAGCACAGTTCAACATGAGATGTCAGCAAGAGGGAGAGAGTGCAGAAACATTCATCACAGCAGTGCACAAGCTAGCAGAAAACTGCAGTTTTGGAGTGCTTAAAGATGAACTGATAAGAGATCGCATTGTAGTTGGAATAAAAGACAGGAGGCTGTCAGAACAGCTACAATTGGACTCAGAATTAACTCTTGCAAAGGCAATACAAAAAGTTCACCGTTCACCGTCATCTGCAGTCCTGGTTCTCCTCCATCTCGCTCATCTCCTTGCACTGGATGGTTTCTGCCTGTTCCAGCTGGGACTGGGGACTTGATGTCAAGGTCTCACCGCTGTTTGTCTCTTGAGAGCTGGCTTTCAGAAGCTCATCCTGTCTGCATTTGTCTCTTTCCAAGTTGGAGACACTGTAGCTGAGTCTCTTCTTTTCAGTCCCCAATTGATCAGTATTCAGTATTCAAGTATTCAAAGTTGTTTTAAATCGCAAAAGGCAAAAGGCCAAGACAATGAAAAGAGCGAGTGGGTGCTTTTCAAACAAATGAAATAATCAAAACCAAAAGAGAACTCTCTAAAAATGAGAGTTTAATTAACTAGAACTAAAAGAGATCTCTTCAAAAGGAAGAACTTAAATAATACTAACCAAAAGAGAACTCTCTAAGAATGAGTCAAACTATCTACTTCTTCTTTATAACCATCATGATATCTTACAGTTCTTTTTATACTGTATGGCGTCATTCACAGACACATACCTTTTTCAAAATGATTGATTTCTCTTTTTTTTTTCTCTATTGTATGTTGATATTGTCACCATCTCACCGACGCAGCCGTTGAAAGGCTCGATCTTCTCCTCTGTCTTTCCCTCGGTTTCTCTTGTTTTTCTTTCTTTTTCCTTTCCTTCATCCCCTTGTCTTCCTCTGTCTGTCCAGCCTTAAAGCAGTTCAGGTGAGACCAGAAGCTGCGTTTCTTCTTTGCCGCTGCCTCCTTTGGTGTCTCGCAGAGATTTTCCAGGTTCTCCACCTGCTCCATGATCGTCTCCCATTTCTTTGTGTTCTTGACCAGCTGCTCTGCGAGCTTCTCCTGGAGAACTTCGATGCCTTCTGTGGCCTCTTTGAGCGTGTCAGAGAGATGGTCGGGTTGTGGTAGGTGAAGACTGCAACGGACTAGACGTACACCTCAAAGTGTTGAAGTGCCAACAACAAAGCAAGGGTTTCTTTTTCCATGGGGGAATATCAAGCTTGGAACGCTCGGGAAAAGCAACCCACCTGGTGGTCGACCCCATCCACATCCTCTCGCAACAACACAGCACCTGCACCCGCAGCACGAGCATCCACTCCCAACCCGGAAAGGCGAGAAAGATCAGGAGCAGCGAGCACAGGCACATAGCTGAGAAGAGACTCCACACTTCAAAATGCATACCGACACTAAGGAGTCCACACAGTATCCACCCCGGGACGTTTGAGAAACACTTCGGTAGCGCTGGATCAGCCCACTGAGCAGCACACACACGTTCACTGATCACCGGCATATGGCAAGCCGTTCCTGCCGGAAATACGCCACATTCAGGCGCGTTTTTTTCCCACCGTTTTTTACGCCGTAATGCGCAAAAAGAACGCCGCTTTTTACGCGTAATGAAATCCTCCGAAAACGCGCGTAAAAAGGCGTTTCCCTAGTATGAAAATAATCTCCACCCTTCTTTTCTCTCAGCCACTCAACTTGAAGTGTCTGCGCCCAATTGCTGATCAAGACAAGCAGACCAAATCAGTGGAGCACAGATCTCCTTTGTGGCAAAGTGTGTCCTAACCTACCTTGTAGTTTCTCGCAGGTTAATTTTGGGTGATAGGCAGGAAAATATCCCATAAATGAACTTCGTCCTTATTTTAAATTCCTCTTCCATGCATCGTTTATTTAATTTATTCTGGTCGATGCTTTTAGGTCATTGTTGATTTTCATTGGTTACTCCATGTGGTATGAAGTGAAGAAGTTGTACAGTGGTTAGGGCTCTGGACTTCGAAGCAACAATTGTTTTAGCTTGCAGGTACAAATCCCGTGAGTGGTCTTGGTTACTTGAACCCTTCGCGGGGATTTTTGGTTGTTTTTGTTTGTTTCTTTTACTCTGTCATGCACCACGCTGCTATTTTGTGATGTATTTGTTTGGATATAAACCCACTGACTTTGCAGCCCTGTGTTACTAAACAAGATGGCAGAGACCTGTGTGCACTCTCTCATTCTCACTCCCCTTCCATGCATTGTTCGAATATATAGACATATATTTTGGCTACACACACACATGCACGCACGCGCACACACACACACACACACACACACGCATATGTGTGTGTGTGTGTGTGTGTGTGTGTGTGTGTGTGTGTGTGTGTGTGTGTGTGTGTGTGTGTGAGTGTGAGTGTGTAGCCAAAGAAACGCAGCTTCTGGTCTCACCTGAACTGCTTTAAGGCTGGACAGACAGAGGAAGACAAGGTAGAGATGAAGGAAAGGAAAAAGAAAGAAAAACAAGAGAAACCGAGGGAAAGACAAAGTAGAAGAACGAGCCTTTCAACGGCTGCGTCGGTGAGAAGAAGAGTGATGGTGACAATATCAACATACAACATACAATAGTAATTTTGAAATAAATAAATAAATGAGAAATCAATCATTTTGAAAAAGGTATGTGTCTGTGAATTAAGCCGTACAGTATAAAAAGAACTGTAAGATATTATGATGGTTATAA
This sequence comes from Chaetodon trifascialis, assembly GCF_039877785.1. Lineage (NCBI taxonomy): Eukaryota > Metazoa > Chordata > Actinopteri > Chaetodontiformes > Chaetodontidae > Chaetodon > Chaetodon trifascialis. The sequence continues at coordinate 26,384,922 of NC_092058.1, read as the reverse complement.
AGAAGAAGTGCTGGTGTGTCATCAAATATGGTTTTTTGAGTTACTCTAGATTTCAACAAGACAAAAGTCCTGTTTGGACAGGATTAACTTGACCTAATATGTCCTCCCAAATGGTAAATAACAGGAGCTGCTTCTGTACTGCTCAGTGGTGTAATGTACAGAAGAACATTTACTCAAGTTTGAGGTACTTGTACTTAACTTGCCTGAAACATTCAACAGGTAGACAGGTTCACTGGTCACAGTTATTCTATATACCCATATGTATATGTACCCATTCTTAATATTTACCAGTGTATACCAGTCAAAAGGGTCTCCTTAATGGCTCACCATTCAGTGAGTGCCCTCATTTCCTCAGATGTTCTTTAATTTAAGGTCAAATTTGCCATTGATTTTCACAAAACTGTCAATTTTACAAGGTTCATTTCTCTCTTCAAAAATTCTCAGAGTTGATGAAATAACATATGAAAAAAGGGCCTTTTTTTATGCCTCTTTCTCTGCTGTTTTCCACTCTTCACTCAAATGCTGAAATGAATGCTGGGACATTTGTCCAGCTGACACAGCCCTCTGCAATGGGCATGTCTATGTCCATGTGATTCTGAAATGGTCCACTCTGCATAATGAGCACTTTTAATGTCGGTACTGTAAATCAGGTTTTGAAAGCAGGATTTTTACACTGTGGGATTTGTACCTTTGAGGAAGTAAAAGATATCAGTACTTCATTGAATGCTTCATCGTCAGAGATCGGAAGTTCAGAAGAAGAAGAAGAAGAAGAAGAAGAAGAAGAAGAAGATGCTGGTGCTGTGGCTGTACCAACCGACTTGTGGCTGTACTGACCGACTTGTCCATCAGACAGTCCTGGAGGACCATAAATTAGTTGTTTTAAGGTGATTAGTTTTTGCCTCATATACGTTTCCTCCTCATAATATTAGTATTTAATACATTTTTATTTCAATTGCACATCATTTCTTCTGTGGAGGCTTTTGGTTTGGTGTGTTTCCAGGGTTAAATTCAGATTAATTTGTGGTATTTTAAGGGACTTCAGGAACAGTCAGCACTAATTTTAAACGATTTTGTCATTTCCTCATGTTGTGTTGTTCTTTGGTGTCAATACTTCTACATATATTGTGCTTCAATCTTTTTCTGCATTGATATTTGTTCACCTTTTTAATGAACACATGATAATCTTTCCGGTGCATTTGGAGACACATAACTTCTTAGGTAAAGGTAAAGATCAGTTCATCAATTTCTTCATTACACCTAGAAGTAGAATGGTTGAAGAAGAACTTAAACTCTGTCAGACAAATGAAATGGGGATTGTTCTAAAGGAACTGCAAGTTGATCATAATGAATTTGTCACTATTTGCACATTAAGTGTATCTGAAATGATACTTCAAGAACAAGAATTAAACTAATCTACCATTTCCTGGTTGCAGGAGAACATGGTTAAACTAACTGTATATCCTACAGCAGCTTGTGATTGAGAAAGTCTTTATTCAGATTTTATTTGTAAAAGTTTATGAAAGCTCACTCCAACTCTGTTTATCTTCACTGTATTAGCAACATGTGCATAACTGGGACCAGCAGCTAAAACAAAGTTACCAGAATAATGATATTTGTGGGCAACAAAAAGGAAGCTGCTAATTTTAATGAAAAAAAAATAACAAAAAAAAAACAAAACAAAACATGATACTGTTTCTGAATCTAGTCTAAATGTAAAACTGCCAACTTGGTTAGTGCAACATTGATTTGTGCTTGTTATACAGTTTACACTAAGAGAAAGCGAGCCAAGTTAAGTGACTATTGGCATGAATATGCTGAATGTAATAGTTGTGGATCCACTCCACTGTGGTTACGCAGGTTTGAGCCGTTCAGTTGCGGTTGACATTCCCATCAACCTACAGCGGCGTGTGTGTAATCTATTACTGAATGTATTTGGGTTTGGGCAATAGGTCAGACAATTTAAGACACCTGAGGACATCACTTTTGAGTTTTGCTAAAGTTTGATGGACATTTTTCACTTTTCTGATATTTTATAGATCAACAGATTAATCAATGAATCAGGAAAGTATTGGCCAGATTAACTTATAATGAAAAGTATACTCTACATCGGATCAGACTCTCAGTTAACTAATGCTGATCCAGTGCTCATCCTACTACAACGTCACTGGTCTCAGGTGTATTTCTGTGTGTGCAGGTGTCTTCCTGTTGCCTTACTTACTCTTTGCTGTGCTATGTGGCCTGCCACTCTTCCTGATGGAGACTGTGATTGGCCAATATACACAGGAGGGCACCATCACCTGCCGGAACAAGCTCTGCCCCCTGGCAAAGAGTAATCACATTATTTCTAATTAAGTCACTGTTAATAAAAAGTGTTTCACAAACTCTGTGAGTTTGTGAATTTCAAATACTGTATGTCTTCTCTGTCTGTGTGTGGCTAAATACATTGTTATGACCCTGTGAGTCATTTGTGAGTGTGTGTGTTTTTCTTTGCTGCAGTGTCTCCTCTCCCAGTGTGTGTGTGTGTGTGTGTGTGTGTGTGTGTGTGTGTGTGTGTGTGTGTGTGTGTGTGTGTGTGTGTGTGTGTGTGTGTGTGTGTGTGTGTGTGTGTGTGTGTGTGTGTGTGTGTTTCTTTCTCTCTCTCTTCAGCGTGAATGGAGCAAGATGATGACTGCTGCAGTGCAATTGGTCAGGGGGCAGATCCCCGGTCTATTTGAACACCAGCGGCCTACACTCTGGTTCCCTCTCCAGCATGGTGTTTGAATTGTTGGGTTAGAAGATGCTGAGTGTGTAAAAATCAAGTTTTGAACTGTTGTAAATAGTGTAAATACGTGGAAATAGCTAGGGCAGTTAAGTAGGGGGGAGAAGCCTTTTTGTTTTGAACCTGTTTTCTCTTGTTTTTCTAGGTCAAGAGCTTAGGTTATAAATTTGTCATTTATTTTCCTTTTGTTTATTTGGTAAGTGTAGGGGGATTTTAGTTTGTTCTGTTTGTTATGTTGGCTTGTTCTTCCCCTGAAGCTAAATAAAACTGCACCTTGTTTGGACTCTGCAGTGCAGGAGAGGGTATAAAGTAAGGAATTTCTAGTTTTCCTGTCCCAAGGTGCAAAACAAAAAGAGTGAGTGATGGAACATTCACTGGGGGTCCCACTTTGGGAATCCCTGTTCCAGCAGATCTAAGGGCAGCTATAATAATGATAGTGAATTCTGGAGATAGACAAAAGGGATGAGCTTAAACTGGGGTGTCTGGGCTGTTGTCTCCCTCCAGGGACGGGGTATTCTTTGATAGTTGTCCAGCTGTATTCCAGACTCTATAGCATTGTCCTGGCCTAGGCCTTCATCTATCTCATCTACTGCTTCAGAGACCCTCTGCCCTGGACCACCTGCAACAATCCCTGGAACACAGGTCAGTGCGGTATGAGGGTGGGTAGATGTATAGCAATTTAAAAGAATCTCAGCGCTTTGTTTTTTATTAATGATTCATGGTTTCAGACATGCTCCCCTTCACATTAATGTGATGTTGGTTTGATATTTGAATACATGCTCTGGTCACTTTCATGTAAAAGTCATGATGGCAGTCTAAGTAGGTCAGACCTTTCAATACGGCATAAGTTTGATTTGAATGTAAAGGCTGCAGCAGCGTAAGGCAAAATATGCAGATAGAAACGTTTGTCGTGTACCACCATGTAAGATCACTGTGATAAATTTATTGCTTAGTCTTCATCTCTTCTGAACAAAGAACTGCACACGTGAAAAGCAATATGCACAGTCTTTTAAGAACGAAGAACGAAAGCACTGTGTTATGAATCATGTCCAGGCGCCACAGGCCTTGTTCTGTTGTTGGCTGTAAAGAGGAGCACATATCGCTCCATCAGCTCCCAGTCGCAGAAGACAGAAGAGCACCATGGACTGAATTCATTTTTCAAGGCATGGAGGTGCATGCCATGAACTCTTTTTGGAGTTTAAAATATAGATATCCATTAATAGTAAAGGTGCGTTCACATGTGTTTCCTCCACTCCAGCCATCCACTTCGTTGGTGTCAGACAAGACGATTGCTCTTCCTTCCTTCAAACTCCATTTAAATTGCATGTTTAACAGCCCAGTTTAATAATAATAATGATAATAATAATAATCAGGGATTACCCCCAAACCCCCTATTAGGTAGGTGCTGAACACTTTCTACCGTAACACAGTAGTGATGTGTCGGTCGCGAACGAGCCACTCTTTGAAGTGAACGATTGGAGCCAGAGCGCGAGCAGTTTTGGGTATTTTGTTTGTTTGTTTGTTTGTTTTTCGGGACTTTTATTCCGTTCAAGCCGCACGTGATTGGTCAGCTACTTGATGTGTGGTGGCTTCAGTGTGTGTGTGTGTGTGTGTGTGTGTGTGTGTGTGTGTGTGTGTGTGTGTGTGTGTGTGTGTGTGTGTGTGTGTGTGTGCGCGCGTGCACACACTGATGTCAGGATATCAACGGCTAGCTGGCTTTGATGTTGCCAAATCAAAGACTTGTCATGCTTTCAAATCAGAGGAGAGCTGGCTATAATATCGCCATCAACAGCTAACTGGCGACATCAACGGCTACAGCACATTGAACTGAAGCAAGGAATTGTTAAAAAATGAAAAATAAAATAAAAATAATAGCTCACAGCAACATATGGAAAAAAAGAAGTATGAACTAGTTCATTTTTGGAACGGTGAACTTAGTTCAAAATTTTGAATTATGAACTATGAACTGAACTAGTTCATTTTAAAATTTGTGAACTGAACTTTGAACTAGTTCATGTAGAAAGTGAACTTTTCCTACACTGGCTAGCTGGCCAGCTGGCTTTGATGTCGGCACATTAAGGCTTGAAATCAAAGGACACCTGGCTTTAATTACAATGGCTTAATGACTATGATGTCAGTGCATAAAAGGCATTGTCATGCATTGTCATGTTTTTGATGTCACAAAATTAAAGGATAGCTGGCTTTAATGTCCCCATCAACGGCTCGCTGGCAACATCAAAGGACAGCTTGTATTGATGTCGCCACATCAATGGACCCGTCATCCCCTTGATGTCGCTGACATCAAAGGACCCTGTGATAGTCCTGACTGTTATGACAACAACCTCCACACTCATGTTGATGGCAAGGATAGAGGGGCACCAGGGTCTGAAGATTCAAAGGTTTAATTCACATCAAAGATATGTCATCCATTTGATGACAGCACATCAAAGGATAGCTGGAGCTTTAAAGGAGAGGAGCTTTAAAGCTCTATCTCCCTGCCGGTGGACGCCACAATTTCAGCCGTCCACCAGCAGGGAGATAGATGTCATCTGTCATCAGTGGCCACCTGGCGACATCAAAGGCTAGCAACCAAGGAGCTGGTTGTGGACTTCCGTTGGTGCCCGCACTCTCCCCCATCACCAGTGAACATCCAGGGAAGGGACATTGAGATGGTGACATCTTATAAGTACCTGGGTGTTCATCTGAACAACAAACTGGACTGGACTCAAAACACAACTGCACTTTATAAAAAAGGACAGAGCAGACTCTATCTGCTCAGGAGGCTGAGGTCTTTGGGGGTGCGTGGGGCATTCCTGAAGACCCTCCATGACTCCGTCGCGGCCTCTGCCATTTTCTATGGTGTAGTATGCTGGGGGAGCAGCATCACAGCAGCTGACAGGAAGAGGCTGGACAAACTTATCAGGAAGGCCAGTTCTGTCCTGGGATGCCCTCTGGAGCTGGTGGAGTAGGTGGGGGAGAGGAGGATGACAGCCAAGCTGTCCTCCATGACAGACAATGACTCCCACCCACTCCAACACACACTCACTGCACTTCAGTGATAGGATGCTACATCCAAAGTGTGCGAAGGAGCGGTATCGCAGGTCATTCCTTCCGGCAGCTGTCAGACTACACAACAAGAACTGCTCAAAGTAATCTGAAAATTTATCTGTAAATCATCTGTAAATTACCTGTGCAATAATCTGGGCAATAACTGGCAATAGCTACCTGGCAACATCAAAGGCTAGATGGCTTTGATGTCAGCACATTAAGGCAAAATCAAAATATATCTGGCTTTAAATACAACGGCTTAATGACTATGATGTCACCACATAAAAAGCATTGTCATGCATTGTCAACATCAAAGGGCTACCTGGCTTTGATGTCGAGATATCAAAGGCGGATGGCGACATCAAAGGCTTGAAATCAAAGGATACCTGGCTTTAATTACAAAAGCTTACTGACCTATTGCCTTTGATGCCTACACATCAACGGCATGTCATCCCTGTGATGTCACAACATCAAAGGATAGCTGGCATTGATGTCTGCACATCAACGGACAGCTAGCGTTGCCACATAAAAGGCATGTCATTGGTAGTTGGTTGGCAACATCAAATGCTAGATAGGTTTGATGTTGCAAGGTAGCTAGCTGGCAACATCATAGGCTAGCTGGCTTTGACAGGCTTTGACAGGGACATTAAGGCTTTAAATCAAAGTATACCTGGCTTTAATTACAAAGGCTTAATGACTACAACGTCACATCGAAAGGTCCGTGGCTCTGATGTCGCCACATCAAAGGCATGCCATCCCTTTGATGTCGGCACATTAAAAGATAGCTGGCGACATCAAAGGACAGTTTGTATTGATGATGCCACATCAATGGACCCGTCATCCCCTTGATGTTGCAGACATCAACAGACTCTGTGATAGCTCAACAACTTCCACACTAGCTTTAATTACAAAGGCTTACTGACTTTGATGTCACCACATAAACGGCATTGTCATGCATTGTCATGTTTTTGATGTCAAAACATCAAAGGATAGCTGGATTTGATGTCGCCACATCAAAGACTTGCCATGCCTTTGATGTCAGAATATCAAAAAATAGCTGGCTTTAATGTGACCATCAACGGCTAGATGGCAACATCACAGGTTAGCTGGCGTAGATGTTGGCACGTCAAAGGCTTGTCAAGTCTTTGATGCCGAGACATCAACAGCATGTCATCCTTGTGATGTCACAACATCAAAGGATAGCTGGCTTTGATGTAGCCACATCAAAGACTGCCTTGCCTTTGACATCAATGGATAGCTGGCATTGATGTCTGCACATCAAAGGATAGCTGGCTTCACCACACACGGTCATGTCATTGGTAGCTAGCTGGCAACATCAAAGGCTAGCTGGTTTTGATATGGCAATGTAGCTAGGTGACAACATCAAAGGTAAGCTGGCATTGATGTCTGCACATCAAAGGATAGCTGACGTTGATGTCGCCACATCAAAGACTTGTCATGCCTCTGATTAGGGATCAACCAATTATAGGCCTGGCCAATAATACTGGCCGATATTCAGCATTTTCTCGATAATTGGCATCAGCCGTTTTTTCCACAGATAACCAATAAAATTAATTATTGTATTTTAAAACGCGCTCCTCTGGCTCTGATGGAGCCATCTGTCCGCCTGAAGTCACCACTCTTGGCTGTGTAACAATGTCCCGCCCACACTGATTGGCTACATGAATATGACACAAGTGAGTCAGTGACAGCCAATCAACACTGAAGCCTCTACATGCAGCGCCACCGACAAGGAAAAGCAGACGACTGCTCCAGTGATCCAGCAGAGGTAAGGCAACAGAGTCAGTCGAAGTTACAATAAAAACCCTCTATGTTGACATTTTGACATGAGTTGTCATTTGGCATTTGACATTTGACATTTCAGTGAAATGTCAAATGCCTTGACATTTCACCGACCTACTTGTCTAATCACATCAAGCATACGCAACGACATACGCAAGATAAATAGTGTCACGCACCAAAAAAAACAAACAAAGAAAAACAAGTGACCTGAAGCTCCTTACTTAATAATAATAAAATAAAATAATAATAATAAAAATACTAAACAACACCAAGGGTGATTATAGCCTATAAGTTTAACAGTGCTACACCTAATGTGTCCTTGTTTGTTTACAATCACCTCTCCCTCAGCGCCCATGCTCTCACTACGCTATGGTGCAGCAACTTAACTACTGGTGTTAAATGATCGTCTTTTTGCCTGTCACTCGTAAAGTCCAGGGATAAGAGTCAGGCAGAGAGCACACATCAAGGAGATTATTCTCAGTGTGTTTTATTTTCAATCAATAAATTTACAGTCGCGTCTACATCTATTCAATTAAATTCAATTCAATTTTATTTGTATAGCGCCAAATCACAACAAAAGTTGTCTCAGGACGCTCTCCATACAGAACTGGTACAGACCGAGCTCTTTTATCTACAGAGACCCAACAATTCCCTTATGAGCAAGCACTTGGCGACAGTGGCGAGGAAAAACTTCCTTTTAACAGACAGAAACCTCGGGCAGAACCAGGCTCTGGGTGGGCGGCCATCTGCCTCGACTGGTTGGGTTAGAGAGAGAGAGCAAGAGAGAGAGAGTGAGACAGACAGACAGAGAGAGATAGACAGAAATGCAGTCAGAGAGAGAGAGAGACACAGAGACAGAGAGAGACAGACAGACAGACAGACAGACAGACAGACAGACAGACAGACAGACAGACATGGATACAAGCGGCTGAAATGAGTTTCCTCCGCAGGGTGGCGGGGTGCTCCCTTAGAGATAGGGTGAGGAGCTCTGTCACCCGGGAGGAGCTCAGAGTAGAGTTGCTGCTCCTCCACATCGAGAGGAGTCAGCTGGGGTGGCTCGGGCATCTCTATCGGATGCCCCCTTGACGCCTCCCTAGGGAGGTGTTCCAGGCATGCCCCACAGGGAGGAGGCCCCGGGGAAGACCCAGGACACGCTGGGGTGACCATGTCACTCGGCTCGCCTGGGAACGCCTCGGGATCCCCCCGGAAGAGCTGGAGGAAGTGTCCAGGGAGAGGGAAGCCTGGCCGTCCCTGCTCAGACTGCTCCCCCCGCAACCCGGCCCCGGATAAGCGGAAGACAGTGGATGGAATGGATGGACGGTTTTGTTTGATTATTAATAATAAAAGTCCATATCGGTCGATATCTACCTTTGGTATCACAACATCAAGAAATAGCTGGCTTTAATGTCACCATCAACGGCTAGCTGGCGACATCAACGGCTACCTGGCTTTCATTTCACCACATCAAAGGCTTTGGACGCCACTGAGCAGCCAACTCAGTGAAGAACCGACGCCACAATATCAGTTGCCCACAGGCAGAGAGATAGGCACGGCTGGTGATTGATGCCCTGGAGCAGGCACAGATCACCACTGGACGCCATCAAAGGCTAGCTGGCTCTGATGTCACCACATAAAAGGCATGTCATCGGCGGCTAGCTGGCAACATGAAACCTAGCTGGTTTTCATGTGGCAAGGCAGCCCGCTGGCAACACTTTAAAGGCTAGCTGGCTTTGATGTTGGTACATTAAACGCTTAAAATCAAAGAATACCTGGCTTTAATTACAAAGGCTTACTGACTGTGATCAGTAAGATCATAAAAGGCAACATCAAAAAATAGCTGTGTTTGTCCCCTTTAATTTCCCCATCAACAGCTAGCTGTCGACATCAAAGGACAGCTTGTATTGATTTCGCCACATCAACGGACCCGTCATCCCTTTGATGTCGTTGACATCAACGGACCCTGTGATAGCACCGACTGTCATGACAAGAGCTTCCACACTCCCCTAGAGGAGGTTAGAGCCCAGGTTGATGGCGAGGATGGAGGGGCACCAGGGTCTGAAGATTCAAAGGTTCAATTCACACTAAAGCTATGTCATCCATTTGATGACAGCACATCAAAGGATAGCTGGCGACTTCAAAGGCGAGCTGGCTTTGATGTCGCCACATAAAGGGCATGTCATTGCTAGCTAGCTGGCAACATTAAAGACCAGCTGGTTTTGATATGGAAAGGTAGCTCGCTGGAACATCAAAGGCTAGGTGGCTTTGATGTGGGCACATTAAGGCTTGCAATCAAAGTATACCTGGCTTTAATTACAAAGGCTTAATGACTATGATGTCACCACAAAAAAGCATTGTCATGCTTTTGATGTCACAACATCACAGAATAGCTGGCTTTGATGTCGCCACATCAAAGACTTGTCATGCCTTTTGATGTCACAACATCAAAAAATAGCTGACTTTAGTGTCACCATCAACGGCAACCTGGCTTTGATGTCGGGACATCAACGGCTGATGTCATCCTTTTGTCATCCCGTTGATGTCTCAACATCAAAGGCATGTCATCCAATTGATGTCAGCACATCAATGAATAGCTGGCTTTTATGTCAACATCAAATGCTAGCTGGCTCTGATGTCGTCGCATAAAAGGCATGTCATCGCTGGCTAGCTGGCATAATCAAAGGCAAGCTGGCTTTGATGTCACAAGGTAGCTAGCTGACATCATGCTTTTGATGTGAGGACATCAAAGCAGAGCTGGCTTTAAGATCGCCATCAACAGCTAGCTGGCAACATCAACAGCTAGCTGGCTTTGATATCAAAGGATACCTGGCTGTAATTACAAAGGCTTACTGACACTGATGTCACCACATAAAAGGCATTGTTATCCATTGTGATGCTTTGATGTCAAAACATCAAAGGATAGCTGGCTTTGATGTCGCCACATCAAAAACCTATCATGCCTTTGGTCTCACAACATCAAAAAATAGCTGGCTTTAATGTCACCACATAAAAGGCATGTTGATGGTAAGAATGGAGGGGCGCCAGGGTTTCTGCTGACTGCTGCCAGTTGCTGGAGCCCTGTTGATGGTAAGGATGGAGGGGCGCCACGCTCCCCGCCAACGGACCACCAGTCGCCAGCAAGCACCGCTGAGCTCCACAGCTCAAAGCTGAGTGATCTGTGCCCTTGAGCAGGCGCAGAGAGATAGACGTCATCCGGAGCATCTTGTGTGTCTTCTGGAGGTGTGTTGTGGTTGGTGGACTTCATGCATGTCCTGTGACATCAGGTGTTTGAAATGCTTTGCCATTATTCTTTCTAAATATTTATTTGTCCAAGGTTTCTCTGATTTGTGCAAGGATTTACTCAGTGATTGCAATGGTTTTGAAGTTTTGCTGGTTTAACAGTGTTTTCGTGGGTCTGAGCTTTGGTGGCCACCTTCATGTTTGTGGGAGCTCTGGCTGTCATGACAGCAACCTCCACACACCCCTGGAGGAGGCAAGAGCCCATATTGATGGCAAGGATGGAGGGGCAACAGGGTCTGAAGATTCAAAGGTTCAATTCACACCACATCACATGTCATCCCATCAAAGGATAGCTGGCTTTAATGTCCCCATCAAAGCCATTTAATTCAATTCACACCACATCACATGTCATCCCATCAACGGATAGCTGGCTTTAATGTCACCATCAAAGCCATTTAATGTCACCATCAAAACCATTTGTGCCCTCAGGCAGGCACAGATCACCGCTGAATGCCACTGAGCAGCCGTCTCGGTCAACGACCAATGCCTGTGTCTCTGAAGGTCTGTGGTGGTTGGTGGACTTATCCATTGCAATCTCTGAGTAAATCCTTGCTGGTGGACTTTTTGCAGTGTCCTGTTGTGACATCAGCTGCTGAAATGCTTTTCCGTAATTCTTTCAATATATTTGTTTGTACAAGGTTTCTCTGGTTTATGCAAGGATTTACGAAGAGATTGTAATGGTTTAAAAGAGGTTTTGCTGGTTTAAAAGTGTTTTCAGTGGGTTTGAGGTTTGGTAATCATCTTCAAGTTAGTGGGAGCTCCGACTGTCATGAGAACAACTTCCACAATCCCCTAGAGGAGGCGAGAGCCTTGTTGATGGCAAGGATGGAGGGGCGGTTGCCAGTGAGCTCCGCTGAACTCCAGAGCTCACGGCTGATGATCTGTGCCCTCAGGCAGGCACAGATCACTGCTGGACGTCACTGAGTAGCCGCCTTGGTCAAGGACCGATGCCAACTCAAACCCACTAAAAACAAATAAATATTGAGAAAGAATAATGGAAAGCATTTCAAAGACCTGATGTCACAACAGGACACTACAAAAAGTCAATCAACCACCACACACCTCCATAGGACATACAAGCGCTCAGACACTCTGGATGACGCCTATCTCTCTGCCAGTCGACGTATGACACTGCAGTGTCGGTCGTTGATCAAGGCGGCTGCTCAGTGGCATCCAGCGGTGATCTGTACCTGCCTGAGGGCACAAATCATGAGCTCTGGAGCTCAGCGGCTCTCCCTGACAATCGCCAGCCGACAGCAGAGACCCTGGCGTCCCTCCATTTCGCCATCAACAGGGCTCCCGCTAGGGGCATGTGGAAGTTGTTGTCATGACAGCTGGAACTCCCACTAACTTGAAGGTAGCCACCTTAAAGACAAATCTCTTCTCTAAATGTGCTGTTAATTTGTCAGTAGAATCATCCAGAGATCACTTTAAAACTTATGCTGGAATGATGTATGAGGAGCTCCTCTCGCTGCATGTCAGTGACTTGAGACGTTTTTTTGTTTGTTTGTTTTTTTAACTTTATTGAAAAAAGGTTGTACATAAAACAATTGTACACAGAACAACAGACAGGTGCTCCAATATATCTGTATCAAAAATAAATGAATAAATAAATATGTAGCCCGTGGAATTAGATGCCACACAGGACACATTTACTTCAAGGGTTCTTTGAGCGCCACATTTATTTCTGACCACATTTGCAATAGGTCATTCTTTAACACAGTGTCTCAACTTCTCAGTCCAGAGGAGCAAACAGCTCTTTTGTGGCTGACTTACAATGAAAATGAATAGAAAGAAAGAAAGAAATAATTAAAAAAAAAACCCAAAATAAAATACGGCAGTGGACTGGCTAATTACAGAAAAAATGAAATAAGATCTGCTAAATGCATATTTTACACCATAAACCACAACTGTAAATACACAAAATTAACAATGAAATGTACAACATATTTTTCAAAGGACACTTCCAACAAGCTTCACCAAACACACGCGGGACTTCCCGGCGATTGCACTACTCCACACACGGTTAACTACCTTAAAACAGAGTTAAAACAATAATGTAAACCCCGTACATTCCTCTAGTAACAAAGTGAAATCACATCCGCGCCGAAATTACCATGTACTCGAAAACACCGTGGTCGACAACCAGCCTTCAAAATGCCAGGACACAAACTATAGTAGTGCCTAAATCAAACCATCTTGTTAAAATATCAACATTTATTGTCTTTTCACATGTCTGTACATGGATATTTTACAAGACATATGTCTATTTACCTACAACTTTACACGATGAGATTGTCCACTCTGGCGCACATGCGGGGTAACAATAATATTACCACCTACTGCCGCCTTGTGGCCAAAGTTGGCAATAACAAGTGAGTCTGTGCCAGTGCACTTACAATCTGTTGTTACTCACTTTTAAAGGACATTATACCAAAAGGAAAACAACAAAGAACACATGTACTAACACTAAATTAACTAGGGGAATTATATCATGGCGGAAAACATGGCGGAAAGTTTGAAAGTGGTGGCGCTTGCTACATCCATGGCTGCCACTACGGCGAGTTAGACTCTACCATCCCGGTCGCAGATGCTAATCATCTGGCTGCCTCTGTCTCTCAGCCTTCCCTTGGCCTCGGGGATAACCCAACCTCAACCGGGTTGGCTGCCTCGGTCCCACCATGTCTCCAGTCTGATGACCGCTGGCTAACGCTGGGTGCAAAGCCCAAGCGTATGTCTGCTGCTGCTCTGGATTTCACCCCAAATCCGAGGCACAGAGCGTATAGTTCCACCCCGCAGCGAGGGCCTTGGACCACGATGCCAGGCAGGAAGGCAGACGGGACCAGCCTGCAACCCCTCGGTGAACTCCAGCTGTCCAACCGGTACGACATCCTGAGCTTGGAGGATTTCCCTCCGCTGACCAGGGAGCCGGAGTCAAAGCTGCAGGATGTTCCTGAGCGAGCCGCTGTTTCCATCGCGGCGGCTTCGGCCGGCGCTCCCTTCACCAAGGCTCAGGCTGGTGTCTCCTCCTCTGCTCCAGCAGAACCCATCCCTGCAGCCTCAAATCGCTCGGAGCCGGGCCGGACCGTACCCCGCTCTGCTGGCTCGTTGGCGCGGCGAAGGCTGCTTAGGGAAGCGGCACACCGGCACTGACAGGAGATCTCTCACCGTGCTGCTCCCGAGCAGCAGCAATCAGAGGGAACCTGGTCCCAGTCCAACGGGGACAAGGTAACACCGGAATCCCCTCGTTCTCTTTTCCCTCCAACCACCTTAATTGTGGGTGACTCCATAATTAGACATGTCCACTTTTTCAATGCCGTCACTCGCTGCTTCCCAGGTGCTACTGTACCCGTCATTTTAAATAAACTCCCGGAGCTTCTGCGCTCCCTGCCTGGTACAGTTACCAAGATTATTGTTCATGTAGGATGCAATGACACTTCTCGTAAGCAGTCCGAGCAGATGAAAGCTGATTTTAAAGACCTTTTTAGACTCCTGCGCACCACCGGTAAAGCTGCCTTCATCTCCAGCCCAATCCCAACACTGGCAACGCGGAGCTGAGCGGTTCAGCCGTCTGCTCAGTCTCAATACCTGGCTGCTTTCCGCCTGCAGAGACTGTGAGGTGGGTTTTATTGACAATTTTAATCTATTTTGGAAGCGCTATTCCTCATACAGGCCAGACATGCTGAACGTGCACTCTCTTTCAAACAAGACTTTTATCATAAATGATCTGATTTTAGATAATAAGCTTGATATTTTATTGCTAACAGAAACTTGGCTTGGTTCTGAGGCAGGAGTTTCCCTCACTGAGGCCTGTCCACCTGATTTTAACTTTTTATTTTCTACCAGGGGAGGTAGGGGAGGCGGGACTGCATCTTTTATTCTGAAATCTCTTAACTCTCAGGAAGTTTCTTTTAACAGTTACACATCCTTTGAACAACATGCATTTGTTTTTAGCAGTCCCCCTATCCTCTGTATTACGATCTATAGGCCACCCCGCTATTCCAAAGCTTTTATCAGTGAGTTCTCAGAGCTACTCTCAATCATGCACTCAACTTATAACAGGATTTTAATAACTGGTGATTTTAATTTACACATTGATAACGGATCGGACGCAACGTCCAGAGAATTCTTCAACATTTTAAACTGCATGGATTTTAACCAGCACGTCACACAGCCAACTCACAACAGAGGACACACCCTGGACCTGGTCATAAGCTACGGTCTGTCCACTGGTGTGTCCTCTGTTGTTGACCTGGCTGTGTCTGACCACTACTGTGTGTTTTTTAACATCACCAGATTTAGCCATCAGGAGGCCCCAGTGAGAACGGTGAGGAAACGCTGTCTTACTTCTGAAGTGGCTGCAAATTTTATTGGGATTTTACAGAGCACTCCTGCCGAAGTTTTACCTGCACCTTGTGATTTTATTGTTGATGATTTTAATAACAAGTTAAGGACATCACTAGATGCAGTGGCTCCACTTTTAACTAAAACAATAAGAACAAAAGAAAATACAACCGTGGAGAGATGACAACGTCAAAAAACTGAAAAGGAAATGCAGGAGTGCAGAAAGAAGGTGGAGAAAAACCAAATTAACAGTTCACTACGAAATTTACCGGGATCAACTCAAAACCTACAATAACTCAGTCAAACTGGCAAGAAGGGCTCATTTCTCTACCAGCTGAGACACTCTGTGAAGAGTTTGCAGACCACTTCAGAAGTAAGATTGATAACATCAGATCCAGTCTTTTATCCCATCAGAATGCTGTTCTTAATACACCTGGATCACTGCTTTTACCTTAGGAAACACTGGAGAGTTTTAACCTGGTTGATGCAAGGGCCCTTGGTTGAGCTTTCTCCCAAATAAACCCAACAACCTGCCTCTTAGACCCAATTCCCACATCACTTTTAAAGACATTTTATGAATTCTTTGAGGAACAGATTTTAAATATAGTCAATTGCTCTCTTCAGACGGGTGTCTTCCCCACTGCCTATAAAACGGCAGTGGTGAAGCCCCTTCTGAAGAAGAGCAATCTAGACCACAACATTTTTAACAACTACAGACCTGTATCCAACTTACCATTTTTAAGTAAAATTTTAGAAAAAGCTGCTTTTAACCAAATAAATTATTTTTTAATGAGAAACAATATTTTTGAGAAATTTCAGTCTGGTTTTAGGATGAACCACAGTACTGAGACAGCACTTTTGAAGATTTTGAATGACACCAGATGCAATTTAGATAACCAAAAACTGACAGTCTTGGTCTTACTGGATCTTAGCGCTGCCTTTGATACAGTAGACCATCACATTTTATTAAACAGACTAAAGCACCTGGTTGGCCTCTCTGGTACTGTTTTTAACTGGTTCCACTCCTGTCTCACGGATCAATCTTTCTTTGTAAGTATGGATACATGTTCCTCCAGAACACATGAAATTACATGTGGGGTCCCCCAAGGGTCAATTTTAGGCCCACTTCTTTTGAATCTCTACATGCTTCCCTTGGGGGATGTCATCAGGAGACACGGCATCAATTTCCACATTTACGCTGATGATACGCAGCTCTACATCGCCGTGTCTCCTGATGACACAAGGCCACTTGATGCCCTTCTGAACTGCATTTTAGATATAAAGTCATGGATGGCAGATAATTTCCTCCAGCTCAACCAGGATAAAACAGAGGTTTTAGTCATCGGTCCTGAAGGCCGGAGAGAGAAACTTTTAGCAAAATTACAAGATTTTAAACCCTCACAATGTGTAAAGAACCTGGGCGTTATTTTTGATTCTGAGCTCACTTTTATTCCCCACATAAAGACTATTACGAAGATAGGTTTTTACCATCTTAAGAATATAGCCAGAGTCCGCCCATTTCTCTCTCAGGCCAGTACAGAGGTGCTAATGCATGCTTTTATCTCAAGTCGTTTAGATTATTGTAATGCCCTGCTCTCTGGTCTTCCTAAAAAGAACATTAATAGCCTACAATTATTACAGAACTCAGCCGCTCGCGTGCTGACGAGGACCAGAGGACGGGAGCATATTACACCAGTTTCAGAATCGCTGCATTGGCTCCCCGTCCGCTTCAGGATTGATTTTAAGATTCTTTTATTGGTTTTTAAATGTCTTAAGGGTCTTGGGCCATCTTATTTATCTGACCTGCTTTTATCATATCAGCCCTCGCGGACCCTGAGGTCCTCTGGTACCGGCCTTTTAACCATTCCACGAATAAAGACAAAAACCCACGGTGAGGCTGCATTCATCCATTACGGCCCTTATCGGTGGAACAGCCTGCCAGAGAGCCTCAGGGCCACAGAGACCGTTGATATTTTTAAAAGGAGGCTCAAGACACACCTTTTTAGTCTGGCGTTTAATTGATTTTATTGTTCATTTATCTATTTATTTCATTTGTTCATTTATCTATTTATTTTATTCTTATTTTATCGACATATTTATTCATCAGCCTAATTTATTTGACTCTTTTACTACTCCCCAATGTTTTTTATTGATTTCCATTTATTCAATTCACTTATTTTAAGTCTGCGCATTTTATTTCTTTGAATTATCTCAGCTCTTATTGCTTTTTGACATTACTGTAGGACCATTGTCCATTGTCTCCTCATGAGGGCCCTCCACACCATGGCGGTGCTCCCGATGTCTGTGGACAGTGGTGCCTCTTGGTGTGGATGGCCCCTTTATGCGATTTTCCTCACCAGGATCCTCAGTACCAGGCCATGTTAAAAGCCAAGTGTGTGTGTGTGTGTGTGTGTGTGTGTGTGTGTGTGTGTGTGTGTGTGTGTGTGTGTGTGTGTGAGTGGATGTGTGGGTCTGTGTCAGTGGGTGGGGGTGGGTGGGAGGGACATATGGGGGTGGGAGGGTGGGGGTTCTTGTTTTTATTTGTCTTGTTTTGTTTTCTTTTTCTGTGTGAGGCACTTTGTGCTACAATTTTATGTATGAAAAGTGCTATATAAATAAATTTGATTTGATTTGATTTGATTTGATTTGATTTGATTTGATTTGATTTGATTTGATTTGATATCAACCCTAAAAGGAGAATAATACTGGATTTTATCACCTGGTTACAAATAAATGATCAATAAATCATAATTAACTAAGGGTATTATTATTAATGCCAGTATACTTAAAAAAGTAGGGAGGATAATAAATAAATAAAATGACAGGAAAGGGGAAAAACAAACAAACAAAACACAAGGAAACAGAATGTAAATACATTGTTCTTCTTTGAAAAACCTCTCATATATATCTTTTGGAGTTTTGGAGTATTTACATTTGTGTATGTGAAATTTGCCATACGAAATGAATAGGTTTATAATAAAGGTGATGTCATTTTCTTCATGGGTAAAATACATTATCACACTTTTACAGTCAATTAAGATGTTTATCTTGATTTTACACAATATATATTGTTCAAGTTGAGTCCAGAAATGAATAGATCGGGCAGAGTGGTAGAATAAATGAGTTAAGGTTTCTGGTTCCATATTGCAAAAATTGCATTTGTTTTCAATATTTAAAAATTTAGAAACATAAATTTGTTGGATATATATTGTGTAAAATTTTGATGTGAACCTCTTTTATTTTATTGGAAATACAGTACTTATAAGGCAGTGTCCAAGCCTTCTTCCAGTCAGTGTCCATAAAGATGTTATCCCAAAATGCTTTCCCTCGTGGAGATATTTTCCTCTTTTCATAAAAAGTATTACGTATTGTTGTTGCACTTTGAATCCATTACATCAAGTCCATTTATCATTAGAAGGGGTTTCATTCTTAGTGTTTCTTGATACTGATAATGGGTTCTCATCAAGAGGGAAAGGCCATTAGGGATTGCTTTAGTTACATAATTAAATTCTTTACTTGTAAAAGGGAAGGATTTAAGATGAAGAAAACGTTCATAACTAAGCATTATACCATGACAATCAAAAAGGTCACATATGAAAATAATGTTCATCAATCTACTTCTGTTTAAATATGGATTTTTTTCCTGACAGTAATATCTTCGTTATTCCATATTATGGCTTTGTGAGGGGAAAAGTTGTGGGAATAACACAATTTCCAGAGTGCCTGTTGGTGAAATTTTGATAATTTTAAAGGTAATTTGGTAACATTGAAGTTACAGGTAAGTAAAAAAATGTAGGAAAAGTGTTATTTAAATCATTGAAATGTAATAGTTCAACGCCTCCTTGTTTCCTGGATGCCAAGAGAATTTCATTCTTCAGATGGTGTTTCTTATTTTTCCAGGTAAAATTGCTAAGTATTTTATTAATTTCTTTGGATGATGAATCCTCGACAAATAATGATAGAGCAGGATCAGTCTTGAGATACCTTCCGCTTTAGTCAAGAGAATTCTGCCAAAAATCGATAGATCATGATGAAGCTACATATTCATGATATTTCACATTTTTTTAAGTCTAGGGAGGAAATTAAGTCTAGAGGACACAGTGATATCTTTGCCTAAGTATTTCACTGATTTTTTAACCTGGATGTCACATATGTTTGCACAATCTGTATCATAAAGACACAAGATTTCGCATTTTTTTGATATTGAGATGTAAACCTGAAGCTTTAGAGAAATCATTAATTAATTGTATAGCCGGTTCAACTTCATGTTTGTCCTTTAAAAGTAGAGTTGTATCATCAGCTAGTTGTGTAATTTCGAGTTCCTTTTGAAATATGGTTAAGCCTTTTATACTGCCATTATTTAAGATTTTTAGGGAGAGGAGCTCTACTGCAATTAAAAATAAAAAAGGAGAAATTGGGCATCCTTGACTGAGAGAACGGTCAGTGAAAAAATAAAAAATAAAAATATAAGAGCACAATGCCTGGAGAACAGAAAAAAAATAAGATAATGTCAGCCTTAAAAAAATAGGCTTGCTTGTGCAAATGCCGCGAAAGTGTGAACGAGTTTGATTTTTTTTTTTTTTTTTTTTTAAAGTTTAGGCACCAGTAATCAATTTAAGTAACTATAACTGGAATGCATTAAGTAACACATTTTCTGACTGCCTAACAAGCGGTTTATAAACAACCTTTTCTATTTTTTCCTCAATGGAAAAAAAGAAAACATTCAGCTCTGAAGCTGGAAGGATAGGGACAAACCTATGGGTGTCTCAAAAGACATCTTTCAATGAGTCAGCGGTGATTCTCTTTCCTTCGATGATCACATCTGGACCACGCCATGCAGTCTTTTTTCCATCTTTGCAGGCTTTTTCAACCAGTGGCCAAAGTTTCTTTCGGCATTGTCTTTCCCCATATGTCAGATCCTCCGCAAGTCGAAGCTTTTTCTCCCTCATCACAGCGGCAGTCATCTAAGTTTTCCATATTTTCTGCCTGAAGGTGCGCATGGTGAATTAGATTATCACAAGATGAGGGCTCCTGTCATCTCTGGGGCGTCCAACTCGATGAATCGTGTCAACGAGAAAGCCAAGCTTGTTTTTTTCATCTGGAGCCATTAGTCCAAAAATCTGTAAGATCTGTTTTCTTAGATCTTCTGTGGACTCATTGGTGGATTCCAGTAGGTTGAAAAGTTTCAGATTCCAGCGTCGGCTGTACTGCTCTGCTTCTTCAATCTTTTCATCCTGTTCACTGAGGTGGCGACTCATCACTATCATCTTGTCATTGTTTTGTCTTCGCCAAGTCCAACTCAGATGAGCTAAGGCTGGGTGGTTAGGGTGAGGGAACTATGCCCCCCTGCCTCAGTGGGGCAAACTGGAGATGAACCAGGGCTGATCTCTGCTCTGTGCCCCTTCTTTTTCATATCCAGGACTTCGGGATAACATTAGGAGAGTTTGACACACACAAACATCACACAGGTTGATTGCTGAGATCACACAGCACGTTTCAATCTGTATTAAATCATTGTTTTTGGTCCCCTGGTTGCCTATTCCAGCAGATAAGAAGTAACATTAGCAATTGTATGGACTCCTTTACATGCAATAATGTGGGATGATTGTTACACCTCAGGGACCACATCTAGCATCAGATAAAAGGACAACAGGTAAATCGACAGTATTGTTCTTTCCAGATGAATAGCAGCTTACCACTCTAATGTGACCAATTTTAGAAATTTTTGTGAAACTCAAATCAACTCTTTACATCAGTCAATCACTGCATCAGCAACTATTCAATAATTGTGTCGTCACTTCTTCAAATTGTAACATTTAATGATGGTGTTAACTCATGAAAACCAAGCATTTCATATGTAACTGAATCTCAACATTGAAAACAGCACCACAGTGCTGCTGGTGGACAGCTAGTTTGTAGTTTCCATGACAGCCTTATTAAACATGTTCCCAACAGCCTCTGAGGACAGGTAGCCACCCAACAGGTACCTACAAGACACAAGATGAGACTGGTTTCAATTAGTGGTTCAATAGCCCTGGTTACATAATCCATTACTGCTGCTTCAATGTGTTACAAAGGCCAATGGAAAAGGCTTGTAAAGGTAGCATTACCCTTTACACTCACATTGCATGACACAGTTTGATTCGGTGTTGTCATCCATTTTAGTTACAACTAAAATGACGAGTCAATTGATGGAAAAATAATTGGCATCTATATTGATAATTGATTACATTTCAGTTAGGCAAAAATCCTTAAAAAATGAAAAACACTTTCTGATTGAAGGGACTTTTCTTTGTACAGCTCAGGAGGTTGATAGAAGTCGTCCACCTCTCAGAAGGTTGGAGGTTCGATCATCATGATATCAATTGTAGGCGGCACGGTGGGGCAGCAGGTAGTGTGCGTGCCTCACAGCAAGACGGTCGCCGGTCAATCCCGGGGTCGGGCAGGGCCTTTCTGTGTGAAGTTTGCATGTTCTTCCTGTGATCCCATGCGTGGGTTCTCTCCAGGCACTCCGGCTTCCTCCCACAGACCAAAAACATGCTCATTAGGTTAATTGGTGACTCTAAAATTAGGTGTGAGTGTGAGCATGAATGGTTGGTCTGTGAATGTTGTTCAGGGTGTACCCCGCCCCTTGCCCGTTGACAGCTGAGATAGGCTCCAGCTCCCCCGCAAGCCCGGAAAGGGATAGTCGGGTATAGACGATGGATGATATCAATTGTACTGGTCCTCCTATGAATCCTCCAGAGGATTACTGGTACCTGTGAATGTGGATTGTGGTATGAAGCATCATATCTCTATAATTGGCTGTTTTGTCACTGTTCAACTTTACTAGCATCTACTGGATGTTTGGATGTACAGCATTTATTCTGCCATTGTCTATCCAAATCCAAGCCAAGAAAAAAAAAAAAAAAAACTTTTTCCCCCAGCCTTCCTACACTACCTAGTGTTCACTGCAACAGTAACTTTCCAGAGATGCAGAATAAAAAAAAATAAGATGTGCAACAATTCAGAAAAGATACAATTTGGAAGAGTTTTTTTTAAAGGCAAATCCCATTGTTTCATCACCACACTGTCAATGGCCTTCTTGGTCATTGTGGAGAAAACAGAGACCAAACTCAACTCCTCCCAGCTCTTAGCCATCTTCTACTCCGCCTTTCCATCATCGACTGCATTGGACTGCATGACTGATCATTTATCGTCAAAATACAGAGTGTGTACACTGCCATAACCTGTAGGTAAACATTCTCCGAACAACATCTGAAACAGAATAGCAAATGTTATCAAGATGTAAAAAAAAATCTATTGATAACAAATATAAAAGTTGAGTGCAAATACAAAAGAAAAAAAAGACATGACATTAAATCTCAGACATCTGTCAATCTAACAGAATGAAATTAAAAAATTTTCGTCTATAGCCACAATCCAGTACAAATACATTAAATTTAAAGCACAGCCAATCCATGCTGCCATGATCAGGCAGTTGCATGTTTTTGGGGACCAGCATCTTTAGGTTCACCATCTGTTTTTTCTAATTCCTCCTTCTGAGGAGGATATTTCTGTGAATCCTTGTGTTGCAAAATTACAGATAAATTTAGTCATTTATGTTGTTTTAATATACTATACTGTGTTCCAGATGCTTATAAAAGTGTAGCACTGCAGCTGAAGGCCTTCAGCCAATACAGTAATGTCATCTAGTTGTTTGTAGAAAGTTGTTGGAGCCTGTCTGCTCTGCAGACAGCAGCTTGACTGTTTGGCGGGGGCATACAAGTCAGGCTTTCAGGGCTTTGGCTGTAGTTGGGGGTAAATTTAGCATATTATTAACTCGGCAGGCCTCACATTAAATGGACTTTGACACCAGTCTTTCCTGCCCTCTAGTGGATTTTCCTAGTAAAAACTGTCAAACAAAAATCTTGCTTATAGTTTTACTTTGTGATTTTTCTACAGTTTTGTAATCGTGTTTGCGTGACAGCGGCGGGAGAATCGCATGCTTTACTTCGTGTTAGATTGAGGTTGCCATTTGTTACTACCACATCTTAATGTAGGCTTGAGTGGGAGAAAAACAAAGATTGTCAGAAGTGGGATTCGAACCCACGCCTCCAGGGGAGACTGCGACCTGAACGCAGCGCCTTAGACCGCTCGGCCATCCTGACTTCCATTTCATTTATGGAAACTATGACATATAACAGTAGGCTCATACTGGATCTTTCAAATTAAACTCTGCCTGATTGTCGACTGTCACTCGCAATTTTTTTATAGCTAGATAACCCGTACATAATCTATAGTTGTTAGGTATTGCTTCACGTCTCTCAAAATCAGGTCCCATCGAGATTCTCGGATCGCTGGATTTTGTGTCGAGTGCTAAAATTTTGCCACATAGAAACAGTTGACTAAATTCAAAATATTTTGTGAGGATAAAATATGTGGTGTCTTAAATAAATTTAATTTAGTATCATCCGGCAGACAATTTTAAGTGGGAGGTGACTTCTGATTTTCCCCAGCAGTTTTCAGTCCAAGCCTAGACCCTGAATTGGAAACCATCATGACCGAGTGGCCTCAGGTGAGCATACGCAAACCCAAAACAGCTGTCTGATGCTGTGTTCTCAGACAAGAAAAGCAGTAAGCAGAAACAACTGTTTGCAAATAAGAAGTCACTCACATCTGTGATTACAGACTGACAAAATCAGGAGAAGGTAGGTGGTTTTCCCACAGTATACAACTCTCGTACTTTTTAGTTATGAATCCTTTGTAGTTACTGTTTTGCCTGTTTGTGAACCCAGCATTAGCTAGCTATGTCTGGCTTGTGTCAGAATCGATGTCCCTTAAATACTGTATAAATGATCTTAGTTGTGTAAAAGACAAAACAGCACTGACAGACCACCGTGATATCATATGAGACACTGTTCCACAACTGACTGCCTAATCTGTGTGGTGGTTCCATCTTGTGATGCACTTTGGACTTTCAATCCAGCGATCCGACTTCAAATCTCAGTGCAAGCTGCCTTAATACTAAAACGAATTCAGCACTGGGATGAAAAGCAGCCTTGTGCCCAGAAGAAGCTGGGATATTTGATAATCCCACTGTGTGTCTGTCAATTTATCAAATTTGACTGGATTACCTATGTGAGATTTTCTTAGTATAGCCTACCATTAACCCCCACAGTAAATACTCTGACTTGTACGATGGTCTTTCCTGCCCTTTCGTGGGCTTTCTTTGCACCAGGTTGTGTCAACAAGCCAGCCAAAAGTTTAGCATCCTCTTAAGTAACTGTCTTATATACGATTTTATGGTTACACATGTGTGACAGATGCACAGGTACCATGTATGTAACTTCATGTCAGACAGAGGCTAATGCTCATCACTACAACATTATGGTACAGGTATTGCTCCACTGAAAAGGGCTGATGATTTTACAGAGGAAATAGTGAAAAGGCTACCCATCTCGACAGCCAAACACAGTAGTTGTAATGTAATCACTAATTACAAATGATAGCATTAATGTGCTACAGATATTCTAACCAACTACATAAACATAACTTTTTACATTTCATCAACAAGCAAAATGTGGTCTTCCAACCTCAGCAACGAGAGGGCTCCATCAGTGATGTGAATACAGTCCCAACTTTCAGTCCAGTAATCCATCATGATGAAAATATTTTTTTCTGATTAGCCAATGCTTTTCAATCTGTGAATAAAATCAGATTTTGTACTATTTATATCAGACTAATGTATCTCTTTTATATACTGTGCATTGCCATAATCAAATCCTTGTCAGCCTGGAAACCTATTAATTATTCCAAATAAGGTGAAGTAAACAGAATCTGATATCAATGGAAAGATAGGCATAGAAAAATCCTCTAGTTTGGCATATAAATGAACACGACAGATGCAGAGAAGTCAGCTTTATTCAAAAATACATACAAAACGTATTCTTAGACAAAAAACCTCCAAAGATTTAAAATTGGTTCACTTAATTTAGTTCAATCAGGATGTCCACACGTTCATTCACCATTCTCTGAAGGGCTCCCCTGATTGTTGTCATCATTGTCTGATTTCTCATCATCTAGGAAAGATAAAAATGATTTGCAAGGCATACGTATGTCCAGTTTTTCTAAACTTTACAGGTTAAATGGATTAACATTGTGGTTTTTTTTTAAACAATGTACAGATCAACAGCTACTGAGAATAAAGAATTCTGTATTGAATTGATTCTGCTGTTTTGTATTGCTTTTACATGTGTGAAATAAAGCCTTCATTCATTCATGAACATTGAAAAACACAAACACTGCCAAAAATGGCATCCCAAAATGTTTACTCACTCTCAAGTGTCTGCTGTAGCTCCTGTATTGTACTGAGTAGCACGTGGAACTGCTTCTTCCTTAACTCCAACTGCATGGGACAAAAGGGACAGTTAGGAAATAACAAACATATGTATGAATGATTGAAAATATTACAGATTAGAACAGAAGAGATAATTGTATGCGTACCTTAGCATCGACATTCTCCTTGATGTGTGACAGTTGCTGGAGTTCTTTATCAAGCGCCTCCAACTGTCTGTCAGTGATGAAATTAAAGATTAAGCACAAAAGCAGAAGCACTTAATACGTAATGAAACACATAAGAATTACTTACTTTAGTGTTTCATGTCTGTCTGGGTGTTGCTGGATAACCTTTGCTAAAGCATCGTACTCTGGAAGGAAAGAAAAAAATTAAAATGTGACAAGGAGAAATTCAAATGAGCTCAAACTCACCACAAATGTTTTTACATTAGTTTGACAACACATATTGGCCCTAATTTAAGATTATGTCATCTACTGATTAATGCTTTGATTAATCAATCAAATGTTTAGTTAATAAAAACGTGGTATTGGTTTTACTTCAAAACGGTGGGACTCCACCTCCAATATTGCCTTGGTCTTTCTTAGTTTCTATAGAAAAACAGAAGTACATTCTCCTGTAAACAACTGCCTAAATTGATCTGAGGTACTGAAAATATTCTTACCTTGGCGATTTTTTCGTATTCTCTTTGCCCTCTGAATTTCTTTTTTGCATTCCGCTATCTTCTCGTGTGCAGACGTGATGTTTTGTTCTGCAACGTGGAGTTAGGGTTACTTCAACACTTTCATAACACACAAAAACATCCACCGTTTCATGGTGACTCTGGTGATCCAGCTCTTGTAGTCACCACACATTAAGTATGAAATGTAAAAACATGAGTATTTCTGTTGTGTATAAGAACAGACAGACGATGGGTTGTCAACAGCTTATCTGCCACTGGTCAGGGTTGTAAATATTCAAGGTCAGTGTCAGAAGTCCCAGAAAGTTTCCTACCTATATTCGTGTAGATTTTCTCATAATTCTCCATTTCCCGTAGGTTCATGTCATAAACCATCAACGTCTTCCCCATGGAGAATTCACACTGGGCGAGTGTGCCCAACATCCTCTGATACTGCGTGATTCTGAAAACAAATTACAAGACAGTATATGTCTCAAAGCAAGTTCTTCACGACGCTTGCATAGAAACTCTTGGTGGCAAAGTCTGTGGCTGGGGTCGATGGAACTCCCTTACCCTTCCTCTGGGGTCCCCTGAGGCGAGTTGCACCATTTGGTGAAACTCTTTAAGAGTACATTGATTCGGCGGTCATCACCGGCTCCATCCCCGTCAATTAGAAGACGTTTCCGAATAACTTCATCTAAAAACAGTGGCGAAAGCGGAAATCAAACACCCTTTCAGATGCAGGAGATAAATTACCGCTGAGCTAACTGTTTGCTAGCTAGCTGGCTACTGTATATTAGCTATTTTGAAAGCGAGCTGCTGGTACGTGAAAAAATGGTTCGTTTTGGGCAGCATGGCTTGGTACATATGGATACGTTAAGAGCTGCAGCACACATTTCTACCCGTAGATTTTACCATGAAGTTGGAATCAATGAATTTAAAAGTTACTTACCATCAGTAACAGCGCCCATGTCTATAGGTAGCTGGAAACACTTTATTGAACAACAGGAAGTGAACAAAGCAGTTCGCCCCTCCTCTCAAGAGAGTCGATGGTGATTGGCAACAGCAACGAGCTCGGTTTGAGGTTTTTTTTAAAAAGCTTTATTCAAGATGCATTTCTCAATTACAATTTGTAATACGACAGTAACAACTGAATACGTTACTCACTACAAGATTCAGAGGCAGAAGAAAAGAAAGATAAAGGACATACACGTGGATAACAAGGCACAGATGAAACATTTAACATAGGTTATTCATCAAAATAATAGCAACAGAGACACGAGGAAATGTTTCTTTGCATTTTTGTTTAATACTTTGAAAGGGACTTAAAATATAGTTCAGTGTTATTATAAGTGTGTCGAATTTGGTTAAGTCCCTTTCGATTCGTGGTGGTTATGGTATTTACCCATTTACTTACGTATTCTGCCATTCAAAAATAGGGATATCGTCTATTTTAAGAGATAGCCCAAAGCTTCATAACAAAGGGCACGGACAAAAGGCAGAGAATTAAAAAAGAAAAAGAAAAAGGAAATAAAATCAGCATCTGCAGTAACACATAACGTAGGCTACATTGTGGAGGATCTAAGAAAAACTTTTTGTTCAACAGGGTCCGTATTTGTAATAATCTTAACGCAGGTATCTATCTGAGTGCATTTTAAGAGAACTGTTAAGGTGTTTCTGGATTTGTTTTACTTTACAGAAATGTACACAATCTCTGTAGAGAAAAGGGAATGCCAATTCTTCAGCAGTTAAAAAAACAACACAAAAGGCAAACCTCGAACCCGTGAGAACCTAATCAACTGTTTACAATGCCAGGGATTTTGCATGACAATCATATAGTCAGTTCAAATGTTGTAAATCCTGACTGCCTTTTTTACAATAAACAAGTAAAATCACACTTGTGACCCACAGCTATTTAAAATCTTTCAAGTGCACCTTTCACAGGAAATAATCTGTATGTTTATTTTTGTGATACCTCCTTGACCTTGTTTGTAATACAGTGGTCATCACTAATTTCCCAAGGTTTGTGCCATCGATGATGGAGAAGCTGCTTTAACTCATCAGTGTGCGTGCGTCCTGGCGCAGTGACGTCTCTGTCCCAGAATGCAGTCTGGTAAACAGACATGGAAGCACCAGGTGAAGACCTCCACAGAGGCTGAGCACTGCACTCGCTCTTTCCCACCGTCTTCTGTCTCTTTCGCCCAGTGCATCCAGTTGATATACATCTGCCTGGTGTCAAGTTTACGTCTACGGCATCCAGAGCCTTGGTAAGAGTGAAGTTGTTGTCGATCTGTGACGACTGCTAATGACTTCTGCTGTGCTGTCAGGCTCCTGCCAGCTTCCTCGCTAACGCTAGTCATGGCTGGCTACAGGCTTCAGCTAGCAGGCTAATGTAGCCGCCACTGCTCTCTAGTAACGGCTGTACCAGTCACAGCCCCACTCTGGATGGAGCCTGTTTTCATAGCATAACTGCGAATAGGCATTATGTCTTTCGTATATCCTATTTCAGATTAACATTTACTTTGTCTATTGTACTTTTTGAAAAAGAAATGTTTATGTACGTTAGTGTGTAAACAGTAGAGGCACGAGCACCGACAGTCAACTAACGCCAAACTGCTGGCTGTGAATGGTCTCTGCTAGCTGCTGCTAGCTAGCTAACTGAGTTGTCCTGTTGTGAACTCACTTGTCAATGACAAGTGCTTCGTTTCCGAAGAAAATGTCATCTTTTGCCAGTCACGATCTTTGACACACTGTCTTCCAAGAGGGCAAACCACGATTTAATTCAGGCTAAGCTACGAGTACAGACACGTTTAAATCACAAGATAGCAGACTGCTGGGAAGAACCATTTTACAGTGTGTACAGTACATTCATTCTGACATCCTAGTCATAGTCAGTGCATGCAGACACGTGTAATGGCCTGGTGACAGTTCAGTATGACCGTTCTTTGACTTTCAGTAGAATCATATCGTGATATATCATCACCTCATGTTCCTGCTGTACAAAATTCTGTCGTCCAATTCCTCATTGCAAGCAGTTTCTTGAGGCGTTTTGTTTGATTTAATCAGTGAACAGCAGACCAGAGGTCACCGCATTAAATGTCACTTGATTATTTGATGTGTTTTTTGCATATATGCGCCATATTATGTAATAGTGTATTAAGATTGTAAAAGTATTTTTAACACTTCATAATATTGTGACACTGATTACAACAGTATCACCTGTCTTTTCTAATTAGATGAGAGGATATGCCAGAAGGCCCTGCATATTGTTCTTTTTTGTCATTGGCTTGTGGTTGTAAAGTGATCAAATCTTGATCTCAAAGCTTCCTCTTGTGTGGGTCATGCTGTTTGTAAGTATTTGGATGGTTACATGTTTTTGTAAACAACAAATGTTGCCAAATGAGAGTAGCTATTGTATTATAGTTCAGAGTTTTGACTCCAAGGGTGTTTGATGATGTTCATTTAAGTGTTGTATGAAAACTTCAGCAACTGTAGCCATTTTTATGCATGTCTACTATCACATAGGTCTGTTAGTTACCATTTGGCTACATAATGTAACCTCAAGGTAGTCAGAATGAGCAATGACTGTGCAGGATCTTTGACCAGTGAGAAAGGTAGAGGTGGACCTGAAAAGAATTTGTGGAAGTGTTTGATTAAGCATGATTACTCGTTAGTGGAAGTAGAGAAAATGTCAGACCTTCCACCTGATTTTGATCTACACTTCTCGAA
Organism: Chaetodon trifascialis; assembly: GCF_039877785.1. Taxonomy (NCBI): domain Eukaryota; kingdom Metazoa; phylum Chordata; class Actinopteri; order Chaetodontiformes; family Chaetodontidae; genus Chaetodon; species Chaetodon trifascialis. Next base: position 26,354,949 of record NC_092058.1, on the reverse strand, counting down.
CTTCTCTGAGAGCAAAGGTGCACTGGCTGAAGCAAGATACGCTGATACACAGTTGCAGTTTTTGTATGCCATAATATATCATTATCTTGCTTATTATATATTTACATTAAAAAATGCCTTACTCAGAAGCACAGCACCTTAGGTAGTGAAAGCCATGAGTAATGGCTACATTCATCTTAGCTTTGCCACTGCCAGTGCCTTGATATTGGGCTGGCTCACTCTCATAGCTTACTGGCACACCTGCATGGAACAGAGCCACCTTTAATGTTATTAGTTACACCTGAGCTTTCAGTCAAAGTGTGTGCCGTCTGTAGCTGGTTGGTTGTGCTCACACATTGAAAGTCTTTCCTACCTTACATTTAAGAGATGCAGCTGAGTTTAAAGTTGGTTAATTTGTGCCTGTGCTTTAATTGGCAATAGCAAAAACTTTTGACAAATACCTTTTTGATTTGTTTTGAAAATTTAAAAACATCTTAAGTAAGTTGTTGTAACTTATACACAGCAGTTATCATTTATGCTTTTGTGTTTTGTTGAAAGTCATATTCTACCTCTATGAATACATGTGTATGTATCAGTTAAGAAAACAAGAACAACGATAGCCTGGTATGATCTCAGCCTTTAACAGGGATTACTGTGGGGCTGGAGAGGCTGGTTAGGGATGGTGCTTAATGGATTGGATTTCTGCATCATAGTGGAGAACTCCATGACGAGGCCCAGACAGGACAGTGTTATCCTCTAGATATAGTCTTATGATTCCATATTCACTGATTAACCCTTTCAAGAAACAGCAAGAACCTGCTACTGACTTGTCTTCTCTCAATATTTGTCTATGTGTGCATGGGCTTGTGGGTGTCTCCAGACTTCCTCTCCAGTGTGCGTGGCAGCCAGCGATCACCCAAACTGATGAGGATCGGCTGATTGAGTTAAAAATAAATTCCTTTTTTCTTATTTTGCCAAGGTAAGATCTCACAGCTGCTCATTACACTCTATTGATAGTTACTGTATTCTCCAACTACAAAATAATCATAAGTAGTTGTACAGTGCTTGCAGATGGTTACAGCTGTGATTTACTTAGAGACACAGAGTTCAGTACAGCACTTTTATAGTCATTACTTTTCAGTGAGCACACAACCCTTTAATTTTCCACACAGACTCTTGTATTGGTTCCCAGGTTTACCTGTGATGCTTTCTGTTAACTTACTTGAAGTTTTTTTCAAGTTATTGTAAACATGTGTTGCGTGGAAAAGGTAGTTAGTATTTAGCAACAAGAAAAATCCTCTCCCTCTTATTTTGTTTCTAGGCTACAAATGTATCAGATGTGTTTTTCACTTGATCATCTCGTGCAGAAGAGTCACTGTCATCTATGCACCTGTCTGCTCCAGCTCTATGCAGGCACACGTCTCAGCTGCGTTTCATGGGTGTAACCATGATCTAAAGTGTTTATTTATGCTTCAGGTCTATTTATTTGACAAAAAATGAGAGGATATGTAAGACTGAGATATATGTATATGTGTATGTTTATGTATGTGTATATATATATATATATACACACACACACATCTACATTTTACAACCTAGACAGAGCGTAGTGCTCCAGTTTGTAATTCCACAGACTCTCCCTTCGCTTTTGCCCAGCAGCTGAGAGGACACAGGAACATCTTGGGTATGGAGGAGTTGCAGTGTTTATTCATGGCCAAACTTAAACCTACACTGTGCATTTACTCACTGCTAGCCTGTCCCTGTTCTCCAATCACCATCACCTGTCTGCCCTGAGCGCAGCCAGTCTCTCTCTCTCTCTCTCTCTCTCTCTCTCTCTCTCTCTCATAACAAGAAATGTCATCTGCAGACTATTCTCATTAAATGTGTAAGTTACACATTACAGAGAATAAAGATTTGCTCTGCATGCCCCTTGAATGATTGATGAAAGAATGATCTGAATGTTTTGTGTTATTGTGAAAACTCTGCCTCTGTTTGGCCCATTTGCCAAATACTTGATATGTTGCGCTGTTGTGTATACCACTGATTTAAAGATGATGAGCCATTTCAAATTCCTGTGGGGGTTGTATGTGTTGACACATACAACTACAAATAACTAAAATAACAAGGCAGAAAAGTCCATCTATATAATTTTACATGTGTTGTCACCCTAAAACTACAGCAACAGCATCTAACATTATGCTGTAGATATCCATATGTATTATTAAAATAGTGAAGTGTCTTTGACCAACCAGGGAACCTGAATGTGATGTACGGCATTCTCGTCAGGTTCAACCCTGGGTGCCAGACTTGTTGCCCACAGTAAATTATTCCAATTCAAGCTTTGACGCTATCCTTTGACATCACCTACGAGTGATGTCAAAGATGATCATATATTTTGGAACACTTTGATACAATAGATCAATTTATGAAGTGTATGTATGTACAATGAACAAAGACTAGAAGGACATAAAACATAACTTTTCTTTGAGACACTGGCAGCATCCTCAGGACAAGCTTCCTAATTTGTATTTCTAAATTTAGTGTTGGTCTAAAGACAAAGCCAAGTTTCTGAACTGCACACTTAAAATGAGCAAGAGGGCCGAGGTCATTTTTGCTCAAGGCTCCTCAGGATACTTGGCAAATGGCACTACATTCAACATGTTCTGCTATTTATTGAGTTTTTTCAGATACCCTCCATTTGAGCACAGAAGGCTTCTTAAACTGTCCTTGTTTTCTGTCAAACTAACAGATGGTTGTATCTTAAAAAATGTTTATTTGTGATGGATAAAAAAAAATGTTACATTGAAGCAATCACTACATTAGTCATATAAGATTGGAGAGACAGCATCTAGAAATGTTTACACCATTTGTAAGTCAGCCGGTGTATTTCTTTGTCTGTTTACAAGAATTCACCAAACATTCTCTGTAGCAAGACAACATAAAGAGCTTCAATTTCTTCTGTTCTTGCATATCAGTTGAATATGTGCACCAATGGAGTCGATTACAGACATTTCATTTTGAAAGTGAAAGTTGGCTCTGGATAACTGTCTGTACACATCTGAAAGGTTTAGCAACCACGGGGGAATCTACTCGAGCCAGTCCCAAGTCTCACAATTGTTACATCATCCTGTTAAAGACAGTTTGTTGAATTACCAGTAATATGAGCTATACCATTTACAATAACAGCCACTGATCCACCATCAATGAAGATCAGATCGACTTATTTGTAAATATGTTGCTCCTTGACTCTTGTGTGTGAGAGCTTACATTGAAGTTAATATCCACAGACAAATTATAATACAAATTGTGGTACCACAATTCTACGTAATGATCAGTAGATCTTAAAAATGTTGTTACGAACACTTTTCCACCAGTGTTTTGGTTACGTCTCCTGTGACTCAAGACGTTGTTTTTTTTTTTGTTTTTTTTTGTACTACTGTCATTTTGATGTGCCTATGGTTGTGCCTTCTCATGGTTCATATGTTTTAGATTTTAAATGCTAATAAGAATCAAGTCCTTATTTATTGACCAACACATACAATCAAGTCAGTTATTTAATTCATAACTCTATAGCCCAATATCACAAATGTGCCTCATCCTGTCAGTAATTGATTGGATATTGAAACGGACAGTGAACTTTTACAGCTATATAGTATGTTATGCTACATATGTATAATAATTATCATCATATAAATTATATAATACTCTTACTAATGCAGTGTAAACAGAGGGAACCTGAGCTTATGCATGTTTATGTCAATAAGCAAGGCTGAATTAACCACCAAGCCAAGTAGTTGAACCTTACATGTAAAACAAGCCATAAACTACCCACAAACCTTCAGATAAACTGCCGGTCAAGTCGCTGTTTGTCGTATGTTGTATAAGCTTTGTACTTGTTGCTTGTCAAGTGGCCACACACACTTTTTTTTTTGAGGGGCGGGTGCCGTGAAACAACACGCGCTTGCCCGTGTCAATCAGTGAAAAAGTCCTCCTATCCCGAGCGCGACCAACGCTGACTCTTGTGTTGTTACATTGTAGCGGAAAGAATGTCGGAAAGGGCCGAGGATGACGTCAGGGGGGAGCAGCGCCGAGCAGCCAGGCAGCAGCTGAAGCAGCAGCAGATCCAGCGGGGAGAAGGCTCCACAGCAATGGCGACGGTTGCGGAGCGGCGATCATTGCCTAGTCCAGAAATAATGCTGGGGCAGCCTTGGAGCAACTGGGTCGACGCCGCCAAACTCCACGGCAACGACGGTGAGTTCCCCAGCGTCCCGAATGTGCGCGACGAGGCGAGGTGGAGCGCGACAGTTGCCAGTCCTGTCCTTTTTTTGGCCGATTGCATGCAGTTTTTGGTGGAATATGAAGAAACGCTACTGGTAGCAACAGCACGGGCAGGCAAGCAAGTGCAACTATTTATTTGTCTGTGTGTCGGATCGCCTCATTTTCAGGTGCTGAATCGGAGGAAAGTTTCAAAGACTTCGGGAAAAATCGAGAAGCCATGCGTTTGTGCAGAGAAGGTGAGTGTGTTTTTTTTCTCTCTAGGGCCAAAGGTGTATTTTGGTTCTGGAGGTTTGCACATACACACACACACACACGGATTCAAACACTTTACACACGTCGTGAAGAATGTAAAGCTACTGTAAATCATGCGCATTAGGAATTTACAGGACAACCGGATATAATAAGTTAAACATGTGTGTCTGATTAGTGTGGTAGTTAACATTTGCATATGTCCCTAAAATAACTTAACGGTTAACAACTTAGACTCGTTGTAGTTGGGTATAGGCCCAAACATAGTAATAACAATGTCATATTCTGCTTGGAAGGTGCATTTATTGTTCAGCATCCACATTTCTGCCATTTTACATATAAAACCTTCCACCATATTTCAAGTCAACACTTATATCTAAAGACAGCTGCAAGGTTTGTTGCCCTAGGAATTGTGAGGTAGCCACAATTTTAGTAGAAACTTGTGATTTCTCAAAACGAGAACCCCAAAGGAAAACGTTGGTGTTCAAACATCAGTTGGGACTTTTTCTAAAAGTCCTTTCTTAGTCATAGTTATTCAAATGAGTTGCAGTGTATCTTGCTGCTATGTCACACACTGCTTGAACACTAAATATGACCAACACAAATGTTTTTGGCACCACACATTTAAATAGATATTTCATTTCATTGAAACTGATGGAAAGGCTACGTGTAAGATAACTTTATAGTAGTTTCCTGTCAACCAGCATGTCATATGCATTTCTGATTTATTCAGGCCTGACATGTAAATTCTGAAAGTCTGTCATCACCATGGATTAAAAATAAATCAACCAGACTGCTCTGATAACCAGATGATAGGACGATTGTGTTCCTGTGACTTTTCTTGCTAAACATCTTGTAGGTTTCCCTAATAGTGTTTTTCAAGGCTGATGTTTAATCACTCTGTAATAGGCACTAACAGGGAAAGGTTCAGTCGTGACAGAATAAAGAGAAACATCACCAGATAAAAGCGTGATAAAACCCACAGTGTCAGAGGCACACATCATCTGGCTTCTGAGGCACGGAGTGATGTTTCAGAGCAGTTTGTACTTGAATTTTATTTTTGGAAACACCTCGATTAGCGCTAGCTGATTTGTCCTGCTGGCAGGCCTGGATTTAGAATGAGCCTAACTACATAGGTAAATTGTTACAAGAAAATGGCATCTTGTTTAATTATGAATCTGCAATCATGGGCTATCCGGCCTCACCAGGCTTTAAGACTGACATCAGAATGAGCAAGTTGACAGGGAGAGTTGAAGACTAACCTGTTTATTTAAGCCAGAATTAAATGAATGAATGATGAGTCAGCTTTCAACCACAGCTATGCAGTGATTTTAGTTTGAAGTCTAGCTTGTTTAAAGGTTTCATGCATCACCAATATTGTGCACTGTCTCAAGTAGTCAATTTGACAACCCTCTTGAAAGGACATATTCACAGAAACTCTATGTTTATTTAACATTTTATGTATGTCTGCAACACAATCAAAGCTGCTCTCAATCACTTAAGATTTGTTTATTTCTTGCCCAAGGACACATAAGCAGGGCATGTCAAATGTGACCTTGCTGTTACAGTATGTTCAATCGCAGCTACCAGGACACCGAGGTTAAGATGTGTCCTTTTCTTTTGAGTGTATTGCAGCGATGAGTGCATAGTGAAAATAAATACATTCTCTGTTGTTTTCTGTTCAGAAATTCTGTCTGTGGGTATGATTTGGCAGAGAAAAATGGCACTAATTAAGCAAAAACCACCACGATCATATTCAGACACTAAGCATCATCATTAATTGCACAGCCAACAACAAAGCGATGACTGTGGTGTGAATAATTGTCACAGAATTTGACAGCCCTATGTGACTCCTGATATAGAACACCTTTGAACACCGGTACGTCCAACATTGTGGAGGCAGGCATTTGTTGGAAGAAGTGATTTCTGTATTTTGTATAGAGCAGGGCATCTGCCTTCAACGAGGAGTCAACATCAGGAAACATGGCACATTTCACTTCAGCCACACGATTTTGGTGTGCACTTGTTCAGATCATGATCAGTGTGTGCCCAGCTTTGGTTTCCTTTTTTTCCCCCCTCCACATGTTGCTGTGAGGGAAAGGGTTAATTGCAGGCTACTTCACAGGGCACTTATCTGATGTTGCATTTGCATTGGTCAACAATGTGGCCTGTGTGCATACCCTAAGACCATTGCACAATGTCACAGGCAAATGAAGCTCCCAAAGACAAGAAAAATAGAGCTTTCAGATTTCATGCAAATGCTGTAGAATACTGCATACATTGGGGTGGTGGCTGACCTACAGAACTGTTGTCTGCTTTGTGCGGACGAAAGGTCATTAAAAAAACGAAGAGATTATCCTATCTCCAGGTCAAGAAAAGCATTTTCACAAGAAGACGGAGAGACAAAATGATCTTTGAAAATTTAAGGCTGTGAGGTCATTTGACATGAAACTGGGTTGAAACACGTCTCTGTCATATCGCAGCGTCTGTCAGTGACTGTTGTTTGTGTCATGGGGCTGATCAACACATGCTGCTCGTGGCAGAAGTGTGTGTTCATATCAGAATGTTACTCTGTGTGTGTCTAGTAGAGGTATTACAAGTGGATGACTACACCTTTCCGCCATGACTCACAACCAGATTCCTCCTGTGGTGTAATCGCCATTGTAGCGCTCATAGATGATTAACACATTGTAAAAATGTATGGCAATTAATGACTGATGTATTCACTCATCATCTGTCTGGCTTTTTATAGATTTTAGTGTGGCACTGTCACAGTTCGGGAAGCTGGGAAATGTAGAGCCAGTGTCAGCCACAGGTCAGATTCAGCCAGCGTGTGTGCTGCTCAGAGGCAGCCAGAGCTGCTACTATTCCACCTAGATCATTCATCACTGCCACGGATGAGGATGCTGAAATTAACTGGACTCTCATTCTCTTCGTCTGTCTCGTGCTCACAGGCTCTCTTCCTCCTCCTCCAGTGCAGGTCCTCTGCTCACACTCTCTTTGTCTCGCTGAGGCCTCGGCCTGCTTCTCTGCTCTCTTTCTCGCTGTGTTTTTTTTCTCTGTCGCGCTCCTTTCTTGGCTTTGCTCGGTTGCTCTGTCTCTTCGTTCTCCTCCACCGTGACTTCCTTTCTCTCTCTCCCTCTCTCTCTATCCTTTTCATCTCCTGTTCGCACAAGAAGAAAATGGAGATTGAGAACGGGACAGACACAGTGGTGTTAGACCACATTTCAAGTTGGGCCATTTTCGCTGTACAGTTCAGTTGGTGCCAAAGCTTTGAATGCAGGGTGGCAAGGCGATCGAGCAAAGCTGCTTTTATAGTTGAACAACCCGTTTGGAGAACGCTCCGAGTGAACAACAGCAGCAGTTTGGGAATGAGTCCCGTTTGACCTTGCTATTGATCCAGCAAGGAAATGTGGTTAGCCTGTTTCAATAAAGGATCTGAGAGAAAGTGGAGTTTTAATGGAGAATACATGGGAAGTTATTGATTTAGCAAATATGTGTGCTCTCTCATTATAACTTCAGTTAGCTAGTGGTACAGGAGACTGGCTCATAGAGAGAACTGGATGAAAACAGACATTGCAGAACCGAAAGGTTACCCAGAACTTCCAGGCCAGCTTCCAACCACTGCTTTAATGGCTTAGGCTCCTGCAAGTGGCAACCAGTGAGTGCTACCCTCCACATCCCATTTCAGCACTTGTCATCGTTGCAGAGTAGTCAGACCCTTGCTTGTGCACATCAGCAGTGTGCTACCCAACTAGCAAGTTCTATATAATTTACACGCCTTTGTCCATTAAGTGAAGACATTTGCCTTTTCTCTGAGGCAGACCTCAGCCGCTGTGAAAGCACATCTTTTCGCTCCACTGCTGTTGAAGGAGACACTTAGGAGAGTGGTTTCAGACAATTGACACACACTAAGTAGCATCAGGCTTGTCAATTCATCCACACAAAACTGCCACTGACCTCCCTGAGAGGGAACCCGCCAGGTAGGCCCTTTTTATATGGTCTTTGCTTAATGGCCCTCATCCCTTGCAGACTCAGCCGTTGATGTTTGGAGAACCCTTGACGGCCCTGGTGGAGTACATATTGGAGAGGGGCTCCAGCTCTCTCCTCTTGTATGCTATCCTCTGCTCATCTCATCATAACGCCCCAGGCAATCTCTTAATTAGCCTCCTTAATTAGGTGGGTTCTGGTTTTCTGCGCCAGGGTAAATTTTGATCACATTCTGGTGTGGAGCGGCACTTCCCTCTGATTTGCCTCAGAGTGGCTTATGAAGCATGAGGCTTGGTTCATGCTATTTGGTGGCTAGAGATGCTGGAGCTGCAGACCGTGCTGTGCTCGTCTACCTTGGCGTTCATGCTTCTGGTGTTTTTTTATGATTGTGCACCTGAACGTTGCACTGCATTAGTGGCACTGCAGGAACATGTACATTGACCAGAGGGAAAAAAAGAACCACTGAAATCAGCCATTTCTTCCAATTTTTCTTCATTTCAGTTAATCCTCGATAGAGGCACTGTACTGCTATAAATTTACTCCATTACTCCACAACGTCTTCTTGTGTTAAGCATGAGCTGGCTTTAGAGGAGGAGGTTTCAGATCATGACTCATGAGAACGTGACCAGCATTACTGGATTGGACTATTTTAATGTTAGGAATTTTAAACATTTCTGTACATCCCACTGTGACATGTCCAATCTCTAACTTGACAGTCAAGAAATCTAGCAACACACTGTTTTGATTGTAGGCCTTCTAATTGATTGTTTTCACTGTTTGTTCATTTGTTTTCTGAATTTCGCCCTCAATCAGTTAATCATTGTGTCGATAAAATGTCAAAAAAGGTTTTTAAAAAAAGTCCACCACAATTTCTGAAACTGAAGCTGCTGACCTCAAATTTCTTGTTTTGTCTGACCAGCAGTCCAAAAACCCAAAGATATTCAGTTTACTATCACATAAAGTGAGAAAAGCAGCAAATCTTCAAAATTGAGAAGCTGAAACCAGAGAAAGCTTTTTCTTTTTCACTCAAAAAGTTAATCAATTACCAAATGTTGCAGGTTATTTTTCTTTTAAGCAGTGTTGCAGCTCTAAAATAAATCCTTTCAATCATTGAATTAAGTTACCCAGTAGAAGAACAACACAGGAAACATGAGGGGAAAGCCATACTGAACATTATTTCATGGTGAGAGGTCTAACCTGATTTAAAGTCACAGATCATCCACACTCATAGATCTTGTATGTACCGTGGGTTTTTTTAGATCTTGGAGAGATGTTAACTCTTTGACAGCAGGTAGTCTCTAGATTGCCAGCTCTGCCCTTTTCCTGCCTCTTATTAGTAGGACTTGTTCTCTATGATGAATGGGGACTGGTACCTGGGAGAGATCAGTATTAGCATGTGCAAACAGTGCTCGTCAGATTGCCTTGAGTGAACTCCTCACATTTTTAATATTCTTAATATGGTTACGTGTTTTGCAATGCAATGATGTCTGAATTTTAGTCAGGTACATGACCAAATTTCCCTCTTGGTGCTGTGCACATTAAAAAAGGCTATCACTGTGTTGTGACAACAAACAAATGATGGATATTTTGCTGTAGATTCACAGTGCACTGCTGACTGGGGCAGCAGGTGAACGCAGGCCTGTTTCATTTCACCCCGCTTGACTTGTGCCCTGTGTGGTTGATTCTTCCCCTGTGTACAGACATGCCCATATTTGGCCAGTGTCCCGCACAGGACGACTTCTACCTGGTGATGTGCAGCCACTGCAGTCAGGTAGTCAAGCCCCAAGCCTTCCAAGCACATTACGGTAAGTGTCATGCTCATGCACACAAACACACACACATATACGCCAGTGTGCATGCATGTATTCAGAGTAATCTTTCATGCTAACACCATGCAGTTAGTTTCATGAATTTCGGAATTTTATAGGTAACCCCTCACAAGGAGAAGAGTGAGACGGTAGATTAGTGAAGAAGGAAGTATCAAATTAGTTTTCACCAACAGGAACCATATACCACTTCAAGGCCGGTGCTGAAGCTTAACACTTGAACACTCTGTGGTATTCTCCCTCCGCCTTTGTGTTTCCCCACCGCTTTTTCTTGTCCACACGGTAACCTGAGAAGGGATGCCACAGACTTTGATTTATTTATTTATTTAACTCACTGTGTGTGTTTACAATTCCCATGTTAATATTTGATGTGGCTCTTTGGGTCTTCGCAGTAATGGACTTTTTTTAACGTGTTCGTATCAGATTTCTGGTTCTGTTAATACTTAAGGGATGGGTGTGTTTGTGTGTGTGTGTTTTTCAGAGCACGGATTTCCACTGCTTGGTAGTTAAGCTGGATTCCTGACTAGAGTGCTTAAGTAAATGGATGAATTATAGATCTGTGAAAATAGTGCCACTGCATCACTGTGGATCTCGTTAAACTTCACAGTGTTCACGGCGAGTTCACAAACACCCTCAGTTGCTGAAAGAAATAAGCTGTCTGTTCATTCCCGAACTCTTTTCCTTGAAATGGTAAGGAAGGCTGTCTGTTAGAGTGACACCTACCATATCCTGTCATGCAGGGCTGTTTGTTTAAAGTCAGATTTTATATTAGTCTTTGTAAGTCAAGTCAATTTAAGGTGGCAGGAATTGTTAAAAGTCAGTTCACGTGGCCTATGTGGAAAACTGATTGCCAATAAAGACTTAGTAGCATCAGTTTTTGTCCCATCCTTCACTCTCAGCATCTGAAATTTCTTCTTATAACTTGGGTCTTTTTTGTCCTGAATGTGTATTGAGTTGTAGTGTGCGTTCCCCATGAGGAGTGACAGCAGTCACAGTTGTCAAAGGAGCCACAAGAGGGAGGTATAACAGCACATGGCTCAGAGAGGAACTGCCTTTGCTGCTGTGTCAACAACAGTGAAAGGACGGCCTCCTCCCACACTGTTAAACAATATAGACTGATACAAGCCTGTCTAGACCAGACTCTTGCTTATGAACTGCAGCATCTAGTTGAGTTGTTACACCTGTCTGGGGATTTTGAATGATAACTGGACAAACACTGGAGGGAATTACAGAGTCTATGAGGTAAAACAATACCGACAACATCCCAGCCGGTGGCCATGGTGCAGCTTTAGCATGGTGGTACTGTGCATAATCTGATACATGGACTACAAGTATTCAAAGTGAACAGTGGTTTCAAGCTGTTTATAGCTGTTTGTTCCTTCAAACACGTATTGATGAGTCATTCTGTTATGTGAGCACAATATCTGTAATGTGTTGATGCGGAAAAGCAGAATGAGGAGAATTTCCTTAAAAAAAAAGATATAGACTCATCCAAAAGTAATCCCTCTCAGTCACCACTTATGACCTGCGAGTAGTGTGTGCGGTGTCTGCACCTACAGCGACTTTGCCCTCTGCCCGTATTTTCTTGTTGTGTGGTGCTTGGGATGTTTCAGGACAATGTGTAGCTCCCAGCCAATAACAGCACTCAAGGTGTGTGTAAAAACACAGTGACCAGGTGCCAGACTTTAAACATGCAGTATCTGACAATGCAGAGTAACAATCTGATACCTTTTGTATAAAGAAAAATATAGCGATGTTGTGGTCCACCATCATTGGATGCATGTAAATGACAGTGTTAACACTACATTGACACTGATGATGCAATTATGTTGTGGTTCTGTCATATTTGGCCAATACCCAGTCTTCTCAGTAAGGTCACCACGGCCGCTGATTCTGACTTCACGCATCAAATTGATGCACACATAATAACTGTAATTGTTCACCATCACATGCTACTGAATTCTTGTCCTGACTAATTTATACAAATTGCTTAATGAGCAGCTGAATAGAGCTGACACTAATGATTGTTTTCATTATCGATGAATCTGACGATAATGTTTTTGATGCATCGCTTAATCCTGTAGTGGTGTCATTGTCAGGAAATAGCAGAAAATGCCGATCGTAGTTTCCCATAGCTTAAAGCTGCAGTAGGTAAGATGGAGAAGAGAGCAGACTTAGCCTGAAAATTTGAACCAGCAGAAGTTCCACGTCACTCCCCCTCCATCTCCACTGCACTCATGCTCTGCCTCCAAGCCCCTCCTCCCTGTGGCTTCTGCGCGGCTGCCGTGACAACCAGTAGCGTTAGCCTTAGCATCAGAAACAAGCTAACTCTGCCCAGCCGCTACATCACAGTAGCTAACATTCCGTACATGCTGCGGAGTGTTACTGTAACAATCACCATTTTAGCTTTCTGGTTATTTGTTGTCTTAGCCGTAGCTGTTGTTGTTAGCTGTTGTTGGCAGCGGCGGTATGAGCAGTTTCTCCTTTGCGGGTGGCTGTTGCTCCTCCATAGCTTTCACTCGCCTCCTGACGCCACTCACAGAGCTGTTTGACTGAGCGGCAGCTGGCAGCATGACCCGAGGGAGGGGGCGGTTCGCAGCGTGTGTGAGTAGTGATTGACAGATGTCAGACACTCCCTCAGATGCTCCTCTGGCTCTGATTGGTTGTTTTGTGTTGGACACGTGGTGGATTCTTGCAAATCACAGTAGGAGCAGTAGGTGGGACCAATGGAGCCAATTTTTTTTTACAGATTACATGTTTCATGTTCTGCTGTCTGGGCACAGGGACAAATATGACAAAAACTTACTTTTATACAAGTTACCTACTGCAGCTTTAATGTGATGTCTTCAGATGTATTGTTTTGTCTCACCAGCAGTTCAAATCCTAAAGATTTTCCATTTATTGTGATAAAACATTTGAGAAGCTGGAACCAGAGAACCAGTTAATAGATAATTAGTCGTTGCTGCTTCATTTTCTGTTGATTGAATAATCATTTCATCTCCATGCCAGAAAAGTCCAAATCTAAGTGAAATTCTGTGGCTGTGCTACTATATCTGGTCACACAGAGTAGAGAGCTCTTGCTGGGATTTTTCCTCCCGGCTTCCTCCCTCTGATGTCATTACAGGAAGACCCCATGTGGCGTTGACACAGGCGAAGGCACTGATCTCGGCACCATCGAGATGGTCTCAATATGATTTTAGCGTGCCTCTTTGAGCCCATCTGTCTCCCGTTAGGTGTTTGTGCTTCTCAGCTGAGGCTTGTCCCAGCAGGGGTGACACTCACCGCAGAACGGGAAGCTGCAAGCTCGCCTGCCGTTTTATGCATCCATTTATGAACTTGTCGAACAAAGACTTTCATGCACTGCCTCGGCTGAGCAAACACACAAATACACATATTTGGATGATTCGCCTTGAGCTCAGATAGCAAGGAAATCTGAGCATAGTGTATTTATTAGTTTTACTAAAAGAACAAGGTGATTTTTGTCATACAACTACTGTACAGGGGCCAAGCTCCGGCTTGAACATGGATCTCGTGGAGATGGTAGTAAGGCCATCACGCTTGTTCGTTGGTCTTTTTCTCTCACTCCCACAGTCAGGGATTCCCCTTAGCACTGAGCCAACTGTTTGACAGTGTGAAATAGGATATTAGGACTCCTCCTATTCCTTGTGTCTGTTGTCTGCCCCACCCACCCCACCTTCTCCACTCTCCTCTTTTATTCCTCTTCCGCTGCCGCTGGTGTTGGCTCTCTTTTCTAAGTGTTAGTGTTGTCAGTGTCACGCTGGGGTTTCCTGGTATGAGTTTGTGTGCAGGGTATGCTGTTGACTGTGACTAGGACAGGATAAGACAGCAGGGGAAGGAGGGAGGAAAGGAGGGAAAGAAAGGCTGCTAAGGAGAGGGAGGGAAGATATTGGGAGGGTGGCATGAATGGGTGTGTAGAGGGAAAGAGACCCTTAGGTGAGAAGAGGGCTCTCTTAAAAGCTTTTTTTTTCTTCCTTAAAAGGGAAATTGGAAGAAAGCTGTATATCTTGAAGGTGTGTGTTTTTGTGTGTGTTGGAGGCTAAGGGAGTGGCAGCCCTGTGCGTGCATGTGTGTCAGTATCTCCTCCACTGTTTCCGCAGCAACAAGCTTGTTTGCAGATCACCAGCTGAGACTGAGCTTTGGCCTACAGCCCAGTTCCCAGCTACACCACGGCGTTAGCCCAGTTAAAGGGGAGCTAACCAGGCCTACACCTGTGGTCCAGTGTATGTGTTAGGGAGCTTCTGCCTGAGTTGCAGAAAACTTGATTTAAAAACATGCCTTTATTCTTTTGATACTTTCTTCTTTGGCAACTGATTAACTCTAGACTCTCTGAAATGAGTCTGTGTTGTAATGAAATGGGTACATGCTGTGGAACAGCAGTGGAAATGTCAATGAAATTATTTTGAGTTTTATTTCATTGTTATATGCTGTTACTAAAAATAGCAAGTGATGAGAGCCTCCTTTGAAAACTCAAACCCTTTAGTGCTTATTGTGGGAGCACACGTAAGACCAGCGTGTGATGATGTTTGGAAACTATGGTGCACTTAAATTTTCCTCAGAGAAGATATTTAGTTTAGGATGCAAGTGCTTTGTGAACCTTTTTTTTTTGTTTCATCTATTTTTGTCTTTCCCTCCACAACTCCTCCTAACCTTTTCTGCTGTCATACTGCCTTTTATCAGTTTGCACTGCTGCTGTTCTAAGAAGCTCAGGCAGGAAATGAAGCTCTTGACCTGCTGGCTGGTTCTATTTTAGGCTGAGTTGGCATGAATCACAAATGCTGCTTATTTGTTGTCGAGGTAACCTCCTCACCACTGTCAGAGATAGATTTCTATGTTCCCATGTCAGTTAGTTACATTTGCCGATGGCACAGCATTGGGGACAGTTAAGGGGTTCAGCATCTTGCCCAGGGATACTTCGGCACGTGGACTGCTGAGGCCAGGGATCGACCTCCTGATTGGAAGACGACTGCTCTACGTCCTGAGCTAAAGCTGCCCCCATGTGTCTTGCCTTTGCTCCTGACTCATGGCCCAATTATTGCCACATTTACCCACATAGGCTAGTCTGTTATAGTGTTTAATCAAAGCTTTGCCATGCTTAATTGTGATCATTTAATTGAGTTAACTGTAATGTTTTGATGCCAGCCTGGTTTATGCTGTCACCCCAGAGAGAAGACACAGTTCGGCCAGCAAGCCTGCCTCAACCTCACCCTTTCCGGTGTTGGGAAGGAACCGGAGCAGCGGCAGCGGACTTGGGCCCGGGCTGGGCTCGGGGTCTGTAGCTGGAGTGGCAAGTGGAGGCATCCTTGGTCGTCCTTCCACCGCTGGATCCGGCTTATCCTCCTCTTCGACGTCCTCCTCCTCCAATCCCAAACTCCTCAAACCAGCCAAAGAGAAGCTGCCAGGCATTCAACGAAGACCCCCCTTTCCACCCTTCAGGGTGATCCAGCCGGATAAGATGTAAGTTTCACTGTGTAATATTTGCAGTGTTGTGTGTTGCAAAGATTGTGCACTCTGCCTATATACAGTATATATCAAGACGAGGACTGAAAAGTTAAGTATTTTTATATCAAAATACCAGTTTAAAAGAGTGAAATGTAACAAATGTAAGTTAAAGTCAGGGACTGTTGATTTCATTGGCTGTAATGATAACGCTCTCTGTGAATTTACTCAGCTGTAGTTAATTAATGCTAATTCAGTGAGCTGGCCCAGCAACAAAAAAGAAATCTTGGCTGTTGCCTGGTTAACATGCTCTCTGGTGTCTGTTTACACTCGTCTAAAGATGGTTTTGTGGAAGAAGAAATACCACTTTGTATCATTTTTGCCATTTGAAAAAATAAGGAGTGGGCTGTGTCCTTTTACTGTTCATAAATTGAGTAGCAAGTTAGTCATCTCAGTGAACTAAGTTTTTAGCTCCAGTCCAGTCCAGACCACAAATCTTTAATATTTAAGAGTTATTTGCTGAATGCTGATGTGTGATTGACTCCCATCCATTGTAGTTGGCAGCTCAGTTATGTTGTCAAGTGTAAATGACAGACTGCTGGTGAACAGCAGAGTTGTCTTAATCTCCAAGATGAACTTTTAAACACAGTATATTATCATTTTATGCTCATCCCTTTTAAAAGTTCCAGGATTCAGAGCTACAGAGCAGAGCTCTCAGTAGTATTATCAGGGGTCTTCAGTCTCATAAGAAAACACTGTCAGATGGGGCTTCCCAGCAGTGTGTAATTGTTACAGTAACTGTCCAACTATGTCTGGCTGTTATCAATAAGTATAGCAATGCTCTTGCTGTAGACTTGAATATTGATGAATAATATCTAAGATTAACACTAATGTCATATCTTAAAAACGTGCCCTAAATTTGTCATGTATTTCAGTATAAAACCAGGCCAGATTACTGAGAAGTTGACTTTTTACCTGATTTGCGTAATGTAGAAACAACATGATTTTGGGATCATCCTTGGTATGGTCATATCTTGTGTAGACCACAAATACAGACCTGTACGCTAGTTTATACAAAACTGTTACAATTTAAAACACAATATGCATCAGACAGAAGTTTTTCTACCAGTAGAGGTTTTGCTTCTGTTTCTGCTTAGATTAATATCCCTTTATCTGGTAGTATTAGGCCATTTAGGTGATGAAGTATCTTTTATTTAATTCACTGACTTAGCCAAAAACTGATAATGATGAGCCTCTTTGATCTATACCCAGTGGTGTTATGTTACTGTGGGTTACTTATTCAGTGATGTAGTGAACAAAATGGCATCATCATGTTAAAATTCTGACATACAGTATAGTATCATTTAGATACACTGAATGCTCCCAGCTCTCAAAGCTAGTGTTCACATCATCTTATGGAGTTCTGTTTTGATTTCAGTTCTCTTTTAATCATATTTCTTCAACTCTGGCTAGTCTAGTCATTGAAAAAGCTGCAGTCTAAATGAAAGAGAAGAGCTGTATGTGCAGTGTGAGCTCATTCATTATCAAAGTCTATTTCAACCAGGATTTGTGTTCAGGATCTGTCTGAGAACAGTCATGTATTTTGTTTTTCTTTCTTTTAACTTTGATGAATGATGGATCATATTAGATTTATGTTTTGTCCTCCCAGCCCCATCCATACGTACACATCTGTCTCTTACCATGCGTTTCTCACTGGCTCCGTGTTTCTAACTCTCAGCTTCCTCCTTGCTGCCCTCTTCATCTCTGTAACCTTCTCTTCCAGCCTCACCCCGGCTGTCAAGGTGGAGAAGATGCATCTGAGGGTGGACTCGTCAGCTAAGCTGGTGCAGGCCCCATCTGCCCCCGCCACCACCTCATCCTCCTCTACATCCTCCTCTATCACCACTGTGAGCTCCAACACTACCACCATCACCACCTCCTCCTCCTCCTCATCAGCCCTTAAACCAGGCCTTAACTGTCCCTCCATACCAAAGCCCCCATTACTGGCCCCGGGTCAGATTCCCAACGGCAAGGGCCATCTCTCAGTCCTCTCGGACAAGAAGCAGGACAGCAGCAGCAGTGCCAGTAGCAGACGCCACCTTAACAAGAAAGTGACAGGTCAGTTGGAGGCAGGAATGGAGGGAAACTACTGTTCGGTTTTGTGCTCTCAATATTTTGTATTGTCAGCTCTGATTCATGAATTCAGAATTCAAATTATGACCTACAGTATTTTGATGCTGTCTCACACATCCAAACATATTCTGTCATTAGAGGATAATATTTTACATAAGACAACTTACAGCTACCAGGGCAGGTAATTTATCACAATGCATGTAAATAACAATCTTCCTCTCCCTCACTCACTCCTCTCCTGTGACTTCAGAACGTGAGTTCAATCCAGATATCCACTGTGGCGTTGTGGATATGACAGCTCGGAAACCATGCACAAGATCCCTAACATGCAAGGTAACCAGTGTGTGTGCATTGTTTAAACTGTATATCATTCAAGTTGTAAAGCTGGCAATGTTCCACACAAATCCCATTAAAGGACCAAATCCTTGATGTGGAATTATTTGTTTCTAATGTTCCTCACTAAAATCTCAAAACTATGGGATGCTGCAGCTGTTGTATATTTTTCCATTTTGGAAAGAGCCATACTTGTGGAAGCAAGTTAATGTCGTGAGTGTTTCCCAAAACAATGGCTGACTGACATTTGAGAGTCAGCGGTTGTTGGACTCGTGCTGTCAACTTCTATGATGTGGTACTGACTGCACAATGCTGCCTGCAAACTTTCATACAGAAGTTTTCCCCCTGTTTCAGCTTTGTTTATGTACCATTGGCAGCTTAATCAGCCTCTTTACAATGTTCAACATATGGGAGAACCGTGATGCTGTTAATTGTGCATTCCTCTCAGAACGTGGAGGCTAGCTAGCTACATTTACTATTGCTCAATCTGAAAATGGAAATCAGTTTGGCTAGCTGGTTAATGTTAGAAATGGTTTCCACTGGATGTTGGTTTTCATTCATTTCAACACCTGCTGAGTCATCAGCAGCTCCTGCATAGCAGCAGCTCCCGGCTCAGTGTTGTTACCCTGTATTATAGAAAGAAGGTGTCCAGCTAGTGTTAACTGTCTCACTTTCACTGGTTCGGTTGTGGTGATGACCAGACTGATCAGTACTCACAGCAACTGACGGTTGCTCATCACTTCTCATGTTACCAAGTATAGAGTAATGTGTGGAGGAATCTGATGGCTCACTGATGGCACTAAGCAATGGCTAAGAACTCTTTGCTTTTCAGTGCTCACCCACGCACAAATTACCACTATCAATTTTATGAGCCGGACGCAAATATTCACACCCCCCATACAATTTTGACCAAATAATTACACAAGACAAAACATACACCAAGGATCTGCATATTGATTTCATTGTAAATATAAATTTTAGCTTCTGTCTTGACTTAATCATTTGCTAAAAGATCTCTGCAGGTTTTAGGACATGTTACTCAAAGAGAAATAAATTATTTATTTGTTTGTGACATTTTCAGCTGCAGGTTCGGTAGTTTATTGCCAGCAAGACAGATTAAGACTAAATGAACTACATTATCTGTGTTCTGTGAAGTTTTTGGGTAACGATGGAGCTCTATGGCACACAGGGATGAGCCGTAGATTCAGACAGTGCTCTTCACTAAGATCAAGTCATCAAGTTGCTGTCATGTTTGGAATTTTGGTGACAATAATAAACATGTACAATGTCACCAAACTTATTTTTTAAATATTTATAAGTAGGGCTGGGCGATAAAAACGATAGCGATATGTCTCGCGATAGACACGTCATCAGTATCAATAAAAAATGCGTTCGATAAAACATTTGATTTTTTTTTTTTTTTTTCTTCGTCGGAAGAAACCTGAAGTTGCAAAGCGAGGTTGGTTGCATGAACAAAGGCACTAGCTCTCAGGTAACCAAGCAACGTAGGGAGTAATCGCTAATCAGTGAGAGAGACACGCTAACACACCAATCATGTAACATTATCAAGTTCGGTTGCACCATCTTGTTGTCTTGTGTTTGATGCTTCGCGAGGAGTGAGATGAGAAATAGAAAGCGCTGCAGCGAGCAAAGAAATTGTCGATAAAACAGGGAAAGTCAGCTCGCCAGTAGGGCAGTTTTTTTGGATTTTATAAGTCGGACCGTAGTTAGACCGATGTGGTCTGTAACTTATGCAAGACTGTCGTCCCCACCAAGACCGGTAATACCACAAACTTATTTAACCACCTTAGCCGCGCTCACTCTTTGGAGCGTAGCCGTATTCGCCAACGTCCGCCAACTGCAGCACCACCGCACAAGCAGCTGACCACCATGCAGAGGTATCTGCTTCAGTGCCTGATGACAAATCATCTAAAAGGCACAAAGACATAACGGAGGCAGCGGCATATCATATAGCTAAAGACACGCTTCACTGAGCACTGAGGAGAAGCCAGGTTATAAAAACCTCTAACACGTGCTTTTTTTTTGTTTTGTTTTGTTTTTTTAAAACACAGTTGCAATAAAAATATAATTGAATAGTTCATGTATGTTTAGAGTATGAAGAGTGACTAAAGTTGTTCATATGTCTAGGCTGGTTTTATAATTCAGTCAAGTCTACCTCAGTTTCCTCATGTTTCCAAAACACTGCACATATCTGAAAAACATTTTATTCGGCAGGTGAATCAGCTTGTGAACTTTCTGCACTAAACCTGCAGGAAAAACGTTCTCAGGTTTCTCTCTGTTTACATTTTTACACTTTTTTTTTTACATTTATTATTTGAGTGTTTTCCATGGTTGTGTTGACATTTCCTTTCCTTTCTGCCTTGATAGCTGAGGGGATTATAATCAGAGAAAGGTTCAATTTAAAATAAAAATGTTTAAATTAAATGTATTTTTCTCCCGGTCCTAATTTTAAATAGGTCATAAAAAATATCAATAATTATTGATATCGACCAATATAAAACACTTATATCGCAATAGAGTTTCAGCCATATGAATAAAGTCACACATAAACCCAAGCAAATAGACAACATTTCTGACCTCTGACCTTTACAATGTCCCACCAGACACATTCCTTAAGCCAGCGGAGGGCGGTGCCAGGGCGGAGGAAGCGCTTTGACACACTGCTGGCAGAGCACAAGAACAGAGCAAGGGAGCGGGAGAGGGAGAGAGAACTCCATCAACCCCATTCCCAGCAAAACCCCTCTCTCAGGGACCCACACCCCTCCTCCCACCTCGCTGCTGCCCATGACGCCCACCAGGTCGCTCATGGCAACGGCCCTGCCCTAGACGCCTCTAAGCCTTTGCCACTTGGCAAGCCCAAATTTCACAGCCCTGGTCTTCCACGGTATGTCCTGCTCCGGTGCTTAATTTTGTCTTGTGTGTATGTGTTATGTGTGGTAACACCAGACAAACTAGCCTTCATCACTGAGGGGTGAAACAAACACAGTTACAGTTTAGCATTTGGCACTTCTTGTATGGCTCTTGAAATAGTTTTTCTGATAATTACCAGCCACTCTATCTGTCCATCAGACTAAACAGCAGTCATGGAGGTGGTACCCCTGGAGACCCAGCAGGAGTCCACGAGTCACCACACCATCCCCAAACTACCCCCGATGTGTTTTCCCGACCCTCCAGTGACGAGGGAGAGAATGAGGAGCGGGAGGACAATGCTGACAAACTGGACTGTCATTATTCAGGTTATCACCCTCGACCGGCAGCTGTAAGTGCGCTCCAACGTCACTGGTCTCTGATCAGCCAGAGACTGAACATACTTTATTGTTACTGTAGCTAAACTAAATGATAATCCATTATTTGTTTCAGAATTTCAGACTTCAAAATTTATGGTGAATGTGTGTGCTTTTACGGTACCAAAATGGTAATCAGTGCCCCCATCTTTTCCCAGTACTGTACATTTGGAAGTCGACTGTTTGGGAGAGGCTGTTACTCCTTTGACCGGCGATGGGATAGAGTGCGATGTGCCCTCACCACAATGATGGACAAGCACGTCAACTCTCAGATGTGGAAGTAAGTCTGTCTAGCTCCGATTTTATTTATGGTCAGCATGCTTGACTTATTAACAGTCATAGCTAATGAGTGATATTCTTCTTGCAGGAAAATCCCCTTGGCCTTGGAGAACTCCTCCTCTGTTGCACCTACCCATAGGACAAGCACAAATTCCCATGGTAGCACTCCTTCAGGCTTTCTGGGCCCCCCTGCCACCTTGCCCCAGACTCCTTATAGCCAATCCTACGAGGGCAAGTCTGTGCTCTCCTATGGGACCACTTTAAATGCCCGCAGCTCCCCACAGGGCGGGGCTGAGCACCCGGCCTACGGCATTACGCAGGCCCGACAAGTGTCTTCGTCGCCGCAGATGCCTTCAGCCCACTCGTCCTCATCCTCTTCTTCTTCAGCTCCTTCCCTAGCCTCAGGCCGGGCGCTTAAGTCCCGTTCCTCCAGCAGCAGCACTACCAAGTCGTCATCGTCCTTCAGGCCCAAGGAGATCTCCTCTGGCTCCTCCACACCTGTCATCCCCAACTCAACTGGTGGGGGCAGCATTGGAGCCAACAGTAACAGTAGCAGCACTAGTTTAGGCTTGGGGAAGAAGAGGAAGAACAGCTCTATTCTTTCTTCATCCCACGGCCCCTCTGAATCATCCTCTTCTAATGCCAACTACTCTTCCTCCTCCTCCTCTTTCAAGAAGAACTGTGCAAATGTCGGCAGCTCAGGGAGCACCTACCACCACGGCTCATTAGGTCCTTCATCCTCATCGTCATTGTCCTCCTCCCACAGTGGAGTCCACAGCGTGGGGCTTAACTGTGGCCCCACTGTGCGGACCAACTCACTTAGCCTCAAGGCCGAGCCTTCTGGAGGTTCAGCAGGCGGCTCCTCAGGGCCGCCAGCACGAGGTCCTCCCTCGGGCAGCCCTGCAGAGTCCATCAAGCGCATGAGTGTGATGATGAACAGCAGTGACTCCACCCTTTCCCTGGGGCCCTTTGTCCACCACCAGTCCTCATCCGACCACCACACCAGCTTCAGCCACCACTCCTCAGACGGGCGCCTGGAGGGCAAGAAGCGCAAAAGCTCTCCTGCCTCCAGCAGCATTAATAGTGGAGGTGGGGTAGGGGGGCTCGGGGGAGGAGGGGGATCAGGACCAGGTAGACCCAAAGTGGCCAAGTCACCTGCCATCAACAACATCCATGGGAAGCATGGGCGGAGCATTCCAGGGACACCAGGGCTACCAAACAACTCCCATTTACATCAGGTGAGCGGCAGCGGGATGTGTTGGATTTTGTAGCACTGACCTTTAACGCATTCTGACACCTCCTCAAGAAAAGTGCAAGAGTAATTGTACATTTATGTGTAAACACACAAAAAAATCCTGTTAGCAAGACTAGCACCAGTACTATTTTGGTCACGTCCACTATTGGATAAAGTCCCTTCATGTACTCAAAGGAGATAACAGTGTGTGACCTAAAACTGTTTGTATTTGGACAAAAAGCCAAAACTCGAACTGAAGCAGTCAATGTAATTCAGCTGACATTCATTTTGTTGTCTACACCTGGGATTTTTCCACTGTGAAATGTCAAAGACATTGAAAAGACAAAGACATTGAAAAAGAAGTTTTAAGAAAAGTAACTTCATCATAAACTGAACATGTGTTTGTGGGAAAGAGATGGCTCTAAAGAGGCCAAATCATCTGGCCCCAGATTACAGGTGCATGTGTCATTCAAAAGATTAAATATATTAGGGATGTCCCAACCACGTTTTTTTGAGTCTGACTCAGAGCCTGAGTTATTTGATTTTGAGTATCTGCTGATACCGAGTCTTCTATAAAACATTATGAAACGAACTAAGAGCAAAAAATAAGATCCAGGATGTCCCTTTTTTTTTTTTTTTTTACCAATGGCTCTTATTAACATATTAACCTGTAACACTTATGCACAATTGTGCATGTATGCAGTGCAGTGTATTGTAAACTTCTATGAGGTAGCTTGAATTACAGTCTCAAGTCAGAATAGAACACAGAAATAAAATACAATTTTCTTCACATTAGGAATAGTGCAACATTAAAGACTCAGTAGTCTAGTATTAAAACAAATAGCCGCTTAACTTGAAATAAGCATCAAAATATCAAATGCAAACAAACGAGCAAATAAAAGTGACTGTTATCAAGTAGCCTAAGGCCAGTATTGTTCTTTTTGGAACTGCACTCCTAACTCGTATTCTCAGTGCAGTGTATTGTAAACTGCAGTGCAGTGTATTGAGGTGTCGTATCAAGTTTGTGGTGTTAAAAGCAGCTTTGTCCTTCCGACCTCTCGAGATCCTGATTTTGCATAGCTCACAATTTGCAATTGCATTGTTCTTGTCGTTCACTTTGAAATATTTCCACAGAGCAGACATAGCAGCAGCATATCACGCGCCTCAGCTTCAAAACAAACTGCTGCGTGCTGCCCTGTTCCGCGCATGTGCTGTTCAGTGGCGTCTGTCACAGACACAGACCCGGTCTGTAAACGTTGGTAGTTAATAAATATTATTTTATTCTCATTTATTTTGAATCACTAATAGCCCATATATTGTAAATGTGGTTAAAAATGATAATAAATATACATATGTGTATATATATATATATGTATATATATTATTTATCCGATACCTGATCCGGACATAACGTCCGAGTTCTGATCGAGTCAGCAGTCACGTGGTCGGCCCCAGTTTCCGATCACGTGATTGGATCGGGCCAACCCGAAAATATATCGAGAGAAAAGCTCTCATACAAGGTTACTTGTGTCATTGTTCGCTTCATTTGTATTCATAAAATTCGCCGAAACTCTCCTGAAGTCAATTTTTTAAAGCCGTCTTCTCCGTTGTTTTAAAAATGGTGTCTGTCCCACAGATATTGCAGACATGTCTGAGTCTGGTATGACCCCTCGACTCACCACTTTAAGTTGAGCTGTGACATACAGTAGGGCTTATGGGAAACGGTGTTTGTCAGAGGTCGCTTGAAGTACTAAACAAGATTGATTGTTAAAAAAAAAAAAAAAAAGCCACATTGCATAGTGCTGAGAGGGCCTCTGTTCAGGGCTGGTTACAAATGTCAGGGGGATTTTAAATGAGGTTCTCTCACTTTCGTGGTTGTGGTTTTTCACTTTTTCTCTATAAGAGAGAAAATGAAAGAGGAATTCTAGCTTTTTCATGGATACAGCATGTCAGCTGAATGAATTGAAAAAGCTGATGGACCTAAACTTTACCCTGTTTGAGCTTCACATTTACCCTGAAGCAGTCTAGCCTGATAGCAAACAGAACACATTTTGTACTGCGATTTTTTTACGCTTTCATTAAATGAGGTCAAGGTTTTTCTCCCAGGATAACTTGTGAGACAGTGAAGTAACACCAGAACAGTTTCCAGACAGATTACTTAACAGCTCTCTTTTTTTTTTTCTCTCCCTCTACTCCAGCCAAAGGCTCGTCCCTGACAGTGGTGTCCGGCTTCTGTGTATGGAACCGGCAGGCGGACGGGGAATAGTCCGGAGCGGTCTGCATGCTGCTCTGGGCTGCACGAGGCCTTCTAAAATCAAACCCACATTACTCTCAGCTTCCCACAATCCTCAGGGTGGAGATGATCTGGACTGCCCAGTGAAGTCAATGTGGTCCTTACTATTTCTCCCAAAGCCATGTGTGTGTGTGTGTGTGTGTGTGTGTGTGTGTGTGTGTGTGTGTGTGTGTGTGTGTGTGTGTGTGTGTGTGTGTGTGTGTGTGTGTGTGTGTGTGTGTGTGTGTGTGTGTGTGTGTGTGTGTGTGTGTGTGTGCGTGCGCGCGCGCTTGCGTGTGTGTGTGTGTGTGTGTATAAATGGGGCGGTGGGTGGCACTGTATGGGAATAGCATGGAGTGCCAGGGGTCCAGTGAGCGAGCCAAGGACCCCCCATGCAAGTGTTGTCCCAGTATTGTGAGAGGTCTTCCTGTCTGGTTGGAACATTAGCAACAGCCATGGGTCTCCTGAGCTGTGGTTCAGAGCTCACTGAGTTCAGGTTAAGGGCTGCCATGACAAGCCGTCATGACGCTGAGCAACTGGGGAGACAACAAGCTGATCTCTTCCTTGTTTGTTAGAATGAGTGCGTGTGTGTGCGCGTGTGTGCACGAGTATTTTTCTCATGTCAGATTCTGCTGGACTACTGGAATTTCCAACTTAATTACACCCCCAGCGCCTGATCTCAGAAGCCTTGGAAGGAGAGCAGGAGGAGCAGCAAACTGTTACTTGCAACACCTTAAACAACACACAATCACCTTGTTGTTTCACTTTCCATTAGTCTGACTCACTCTGGCGACATGTTGAGTAACCTCGGGTTGCGCGCCGTAGCCTGAGAGAAGCCCCTAGAGACGATCTGGTCAGTTCTTTTATTATCCAGAATAATTATGCAAGTGTTACCTTTTTATGATTTCTTATGAGCTTTTTACACTGAACTACAAAGAGTCTTTGTAGACATGGTGGAGACAGTTATGCTTTCAAATGTGAAAAGGACGCCTGATGTGCCCATTCGATTGAATCTTTTGTCACAGAGATAGCTTGTTCTTGAGGACACCTGTTAATTTTCTGAATCTTTTCATTTTGCAAAATGATCGCCACAGTAGACCTACCCCCAACTGTGAACAGCACTAAATAACTACTTTCTCCACAGGCACTGCTTACTTGTCCACAAAGCTAGCCAAAAGCTGCTATCAGCTTTGCCAACTACTTTTTTTTTGTTTTAACTAAAAGGTAGGCAGTCTTGCTCATGAAGCAGTGATGGTGCATTGCCTGTGTGGATATGAAGAAAATCTGTGCAAACCGTATTATTGCCACAACTTACCTACTTTTTACCCATACGGCTGTGTGAAATCTACAGCTGTCGTGGACAGATGTGAATTGTAATGTTTATTTTTCCTACATAGGGAATCAGGTATGGTACGTCTTAACTGGAGCAAACTTTATGCACGTCACCTGTCTTCTGTGGGTTTGATTGTCCCTCCAAAGTGTAACCACTACCCAAGCTCTGGGTGTTCAAGATTCAATGCCTCACCGTAACACTACGTCAGTGTGTGTCGAGAGATTTGTCACAGTAGAACGAATAGCCAGGCATTATACTCTGTTCCTTTGTCAAAGTGTAGTCTTAAATCAGGCAATAGTTGCCCATCTCGTTGGGAGATTTGCTTATTTTGAGTGGTCTCGAGTGGGTTTTATAGTGCGAGATTCATTGAGATGGCTTCAGGGGACATATTCAAACTTTTGGCAACACCTGTTGATTTATGGAACCTCCACTGATGTCAGATAGTGTGGAAAAGTAGGAGAGACATTTTTTAAAAAGAGATTCTTAATTTAGCTTTTTTCTTGTAGCCTATGTATCAAACAAGTATTGAAGTATCCCTATTTGAGAATACATATTTTGTTAAGAAATTGTACATAGTGAAATATGTATTTTTGCACAGGCATTTTTCGTACACGCTGAATTTTTGGTACAGTTTTCCAAAAAAAAAAAGTCATTATTTATTTAGTAAAAAAAAAAAAAAAAAGATGAAAAGCTAGAGTGGTTCACTGCCAAGTCTATATAATGCAATACGCCTATATGTAGAAGCTGAAGCATCTCGTGAATCATGTACTGAGAACCTTTAAGGAACAAAGATGAAGTGTTGCCACTGTAGCATGTGTCTGTCTGACAGAGGATACCTTTATTCACTTTTCAAGGTCTCAATCACATGTGCTTTTACAAGACATTTTATGTTGCCTATGAATCAACACAAATACAACTAAAGTTACTATGTGACCCAATTAGCCTGTGATTTTGAACTGTCCTGCAGGCTTGAAGCTGTGCCCGTTGTCTCACCAGTTTCCACGGACTCTTCAGTCACTCGCTTTTAGACCTTAAACACATTTCATGATTGAAACTCTTTTTATAAAAGGCTGAAGGGACGTAAGCAATCACTGCAAGGAAGAGGAACACTTCAAACAGTCCAACTGCTTGCATTATCGTTGCCAAACAAGTAATTTGAATCACAGCTTTTTAAGTAGTAGTTTGCAGCTTTTAAAAGAAATATCAAATTAAGAAAGTGCCTGAATTTGTTTTACCCTGACTGTTTGAGGACAGTATTCTTTAGGTTGTTTTACCTTACTTGAATGTTCGAAGTGTTTAGGAGTTTGCTTTTAAATCTGCCTATGAACCCTAAATGTGGTAAAACCTGAGCATGTCAGCTGCCCATTATGAAACACTTTAGTATTGTGTGTTTTTCTTTGGAGAGGGGTGAGGTTTATCCAAGTTTTCCAGACAAGATGTTGAGATTTTGTGTTGGCCTCAGCCTGTGTGGCTTAAGCCCCCTCTGGTTTACTGGGATTTGTACGTAAAAACCTTCAATCAAGTGTTTTGTTTACCCACAAACTCAACTTGACATCTTGGCATTGTTTCCCAGAAGACGGAAACACCGCAAGGATGTTTTTTTATTAGCACCATAGACTTGGAATGTGAAAGTGAGAGAGAATACAGCTCGTGTCTGGGAGGAAAAAATAAATCCACCATTCATACTATGTAAAAGCGTGTATAGATTTTTTGTATACATTATCAAAATCATTTTCAGCTGGACTTATGTATTGGCTGCTATGTAATTCATGAACAAAACATAGGTTAGAATTAATATTTAAAGAAAAAAGATTGTATAGTATATTTGTTTTGTAACAAGTTTCTGTAAATAAAATAATTTATACTGCTATTTATATGAAATGATGTCTCTGTCTCTTTCCTAAAAGAATGAAAACCAGCCTTGTAATTCGAACAGTTAAACAAATTTTATTATATACACAATATAAGAGTCACTTTGTCAGACAAACTACAGGATTGGATATACCAGTCAGAAGGAGCAAGTCCCCCTATGCTGTAATGACAAAAAAAAAATATGGCCTCTGCAGTTACATGTTGATCACTCTGGACAACTTCTGGACTCTGTTGAGCAGCAAGTCACCCTTCTTTATGGTTTCCTGGTACTGCCAGTTTTTGCTATCGGGTCTGCAAAGAAGATCAGGAAAAGATTGAGAGTTCTGCCTTCGGTTACTGGGGTATCTCTGAAGTTTTCAGCTTTCAAGAATAGTGACATTACCTATTGGTTTCCACAATCTCATTCACTTTATCAATTTTACAGTGGAGACGGCCAGCAGCGATGAATCGGGACAGTTCCCTGAGGAAGGAGAGATTTGGTCAGTTAGCCAGAACAGAAACCAGCGACAACATGACGCATCCCCTAAAACCTTAACCTCAGCATGGTGTGGGGAAAAAAGGAATACCTACACTTAAAGGAATAGTTTTGGGAAATGCACTTGTATTGTTCCCTGCCATGAGTCAGATGAGATGATTGATACCACTCGGGTCTGTTGGGTGAATGTCGAGCAACAGCCAGCAGCTGATTAGCTTAGCATAAAGAACAGTAACGGGGTAAACTGCCCAGGCTCTATTTAAAGGTAAAAAAAATAAAGCTCACTAAATAGCAGGTTCTATCTTTTTTGCTTCATCTCTACAAAAACGTTGCAGGTGTGTAGGGACAAGGGCTTGACTAGTCGATGACAGTAAGAACCACAGTACAAACTGGCCGGCGGCGGTAGCTCTTATTTTCCAGACATGAGAGGTATCAATCCTCTCATCTATACAATTTCCCAACATGTTGAAATATTCCTTTAATGTTCCCAGGAAGCTTTAATGAAAAGGCTATGGTGACTGAACACTAACGCCCACTGATGGATAAAGGACTGCACATGTAAAGCTTACTGGGAGCAGGATTCGGGTCATTTGTTCTCAGTTATTGTTTCTGTGTTGTTCCGTCTGTCCTTCCATAGAATTTGCGCCTGTAACTCCAGATCTGAGTTTTCAACCGGATGCTTGAAAATAGGGATGAAAAAATGCTGATCCATCGTGCATCTACAAACGCATCACTAAAGCTTATCTGACAGAAGTGAGCACTCAAATGCCACCCTGCTCTAAAATCCAGAGAACACTAGAGAGAACTACAGCGAGGATTTGTACGGTCACATTAAGGCTCAGCTGGTGCAAAAAAATTAATTTAATTTTTTGTCTCCAGAGGATGTGGCATATGAACGGGGTGTTTTGGTACTCACTGGTCAATGAACTCCGTGCTGACGCCAAAGGCCTCTGCCATGTAGCCCAGGGTGAGGGAGCGGTAGGACTCTAGCAGCTGGCTGTAGGCCTGGATCCTCATCTCCCTCACATAGTAGCGGTAGTGTGGTGCAAAGAGCCAGTCCTTCTTCATTTCCTGCTCCACCATGGCTGTGGCACAAAGAGTCATTATTAAAGTGTCACAATGTGGTCTAACAGGCAAAATACAGTAGCATGGAACACAGAGGGAACTTTATGAGTTTGCCTTGATAAATGGCAAAATAACCAAGACCAGGCTTCCTCACCCAGAGATTGGAAGAAGACAGAGTAACGGCACTCGTACAGGGAGAACAGATACTGGCGGACAGAAGGCAGACTGTGGAGCACCTCCAAGATCTCTGCTCCCTTTATTACCTGAAGAGGAACACATTTCATTACAGCCATAGTGCCAACTTACACACATACTTGTCCCTGCCCATAACCTGGGTGAAGTAATTTCACACATCCAGTTTACATACTGCATATAGAAATGAAGCAGTCAGTCGGACTCATCACCTTTTCACTGCTTACACTCTTATTAAAAAAAAGACACACAGACAAACTTCCCCAACAGGCTTTCCTGAGTACACACACTCTGTCGTCTACCTTTTCACGGAGGTCAGGCCGTTTGAGGGCAATCATGCAGACGTAGACGGTGTAGGTGACAAAGGTCTTGTAGTCCATGAGCTCGTAGGAGGTGAAGGTGGAGACTGTGTCGAGGAAGAGCTCAGCAGCTTGTTTGAAGTCCCTGATAGCCACACAGTACAGGCCCTGGTAGACCTTCAGACGATTCCTCCTGTCCCAGTCTCCCCCCTCCTCAATGAGGCTGTAGGGACGGATATGCATAGGTAGATGAGTACTGGAAGTGTGGGTGGAAACTAGGGCTGGGTGATAAAACGATAGCGATATGTCTCGCGATAGACACGTCATCAATATCAATAAAAAATGCGTTTGATAAAACATTCGATAATTTTTTTTCTTTGTCAGAAGAAACCTGATGTTGCTAAGCGAGGTTGGTTGCATGAACAAAGGCACTCGCTCTGAGGTAACCGAGCAATGTAGGGAGTAATCGCTAATCAGTGAGAGAGACACGCTAACACACCAATCATGTAACATTATCAAGCTCGGTTGCACCATCTTGTTGTCTCGTGGTTGATGCTCCGCGAGGAGTGAGATGAGAAATAGAAAGTGAGCGCTGCAGCGAGCGAAGAAAGCTCGCCAGTATGGAGTTTTTTGGATTTTGTAAGTCGGACCGTAGTCAGACAGATGTGGTCTGTAACTTATGCAAGACTGTCATCCCCACTAAGACCGGCAATACCACAAACTTATTTAACCACCTTAGCCGCGCTCACTCTTTGGAGCGCAGCCGTATTCGCCAACGTTCGCCAACCGCAGCACCACCGCACAAGCAGCTGACCACCATGCAGAGGTATCTGCTTCAGTGCCTGATGACAAATCATCTAAAAGGCACGAAGACGTAACGGAGGCAGCGGCATATCATATAGCTAAAGACATGCTTCACTGAGCACTGAGGAGAAGCCAGGTTATAAACATCTCTTACACGCACTTTTTTTTTTCTTAAACACACTTGCAATAAAAAATATCATTGAATAGTTCATGTATGTTTAGAGTAAGAAGAGTGACTAAAGTTGTTCATATGTCTAGGCTGGTTTTATAGTTCAGTCAGTGTTACTGTACTGTCTATCATGTTTGTTTGTTTGTATGTTACAGATGTCAAGTCTACCTCAGTTTCTGCTGTTTCCAAAACACTGCACATATCTGAAAACATTTTATTCACCAGAGGGTGAATCAGCTTGTGAACTTTCTGCACTAAACCTGCAGAAAAAAAGTTCTCAGGTTTCTCTCTGTTTACATTTTTACACTTTTTTTTACATTTATTATTTGAGTGTTTTCCATTGTTGTGTTGACATTTCCTTTCTGCCTTGATAGCTGAGGGGATTATAATCAGAGGAAGGTTCAATTTAAAATAAAAATGTTTAAAATGAATGTATTTTTCTCCTGGTCCTTATTTTAAATAGGTCATAAAAAATATCAATAATTATCGATATCGACCAATATAAAACACTTATATTGCAATAGAGTTTTCAGCCATAACGCCCAGCCGTGGTGGAAACGTTTCAGAGTCAGGAAGTCGGAGCCTTTACCTCTTTGCTTTCTCCGAGTTGCGTGTGATGAGGTCACTATCCATGTAGAAGAGGCCGATCCTCAGCAAGTAGAAGACGATGTCTAGTCTGTGACCCAGAGCCACTGTCTTGTCATAGGTCTTCCTGAAGGCTGTTAGAGCGCCCTCCTGTGGACGTACAAGACAATGTCAATGAATCCACTGCCATTCAAAAACATAAAAGACAAAGAGCCGGTTTAGGAGGGATGTACAGCAACATAAGAAAGTAGCCATTATAGATGATCTGACATCCTAAATACTGAGAAGCTGACATCAGAGACTGCAACTAAAAGTCAACGGCCAAACGTGCTGGAGAGCGCTTCAGTAGCACTTAGGATTTTGGCTCTGATACAAAACAGTGTTGCTGAGTAAGAAAGACATCAGTGAGTGATATTTTTCTTAAAACATAAGCGTGATTAAGTGTTGGTGATATTAACTGGCTCAAACACCAACATTAAACAAACGTGCACTCTGAAAAGTCAATTTTTCAACACCTGAAGTGAGCAACTTTCAGTGGATCATAGTATGTGTTGGGAACTCTAACAAAAGCAGGAATGTGCTTGTGCAAAGGAGACACCTGACATGAGTTTGTCCTGAAACTGAATGACCTTGCATGTGCGCGCACACACACACACCATGGACAGCCAATAAGCAATCATAATTATTCGCAGTATTGTGTTCCACAGGTCCAACAGATGGGATAAGCACTAAGTATCACGCCAATCAATATGGCCACAGAGTTAGGCCTGGATTTGTAAATGGGTTTTAATGGCGACACGTCTTCCCTTTCTAGGATCACTGTGATCACTGCTTCAGGAAGCATTTTTACAGATAGTGCAGCTGATGATAGAAGTTGCATATATGTAGAGATCTGCCACATGCCTGTTTCTATTTCCCCAGGTACTGCAATGAATACAAAGTATACCAATGTGTCAGACAGTGACAGATGGAATACATTTACCACATTGGCTCAACAAAACACCCACAAGTGACCAGTTTTACTTATCACACTGTACAGTGAGCTACCTTGTCTCCAATTCTGATCAGATATTCAGCCTTGGCCATCATGGCGTCTCGTATCTCGCTCTCTCCCAGGTTCTTCTCTGCATCCTCTAGCACATCATCCAGGCGCTTCAGCTCCTCCTCGTTGGCCTTCTTCATTTTACTCAGCAGGTCTGCGTCCAGCTGCCACTTCAGGTCCTTGCACAGACCTTCATAATACGGCGCCATATCTGAAGCAGAGAGAAACCAAGTTTGTTTAACACGTCTTATATTTAGGATCCAGACAGGCTTTGCGTTGATTTTTTTCACGAGCCTCTTTTATTTTGTGACCCTAAATTCCACTCGAGGAAAATGTTAAATAAAGAACCTAAAAATACACTTAACTTGTAATGTTACGCAAAGTTTAGCAAACAATCCTTCGTCTGATTGCCTGTTGACTTGCCAAATGACGTTTGCTAATAGTTAGCCAGCATGCTAATTGCGACTTGATGGTCGTTATGTTCACGCGGAATACGTTTTTACACTCATCTGCAGTTATGAGTCAATTATCCGCTCAGTCAAATAACGTGTGTGCGTACATTTACGTACATAACGATCAGACTATTACGGTTTCATGTCACATAGTACGGTGATATGCTAACTCACTGTTAGCTTTGATAGCGTCCATGAGCTCAGTCTTCACTTTAGCA
Source organism: Chaetodon trifascialis (assembly GCF_039877785.1). Lineage (NCBI taxonomy): Eukaryota > Metazoa > Chordata > Actinopteri > Chaetodontiformes > Chaetodontidae > Chaetodon > Chaetodon trifascialis. The sequence continues at coordinate 26,321,108 of NC_092058.1, read as the reverse complement.
TCTTGGCGATGCCCGTCCATCGTGAGCAGAAACTTGAGTTGTGCTATCCTCAGATCGGGGTTCTTGGGCAGACCCTCTTCCTCTAGATTCTCTAACGGCATTTTTAGTCCTAAATACAGAAGCAAACACACAAACTGAAGGCTTTCTTTGTGCAGATAGAGTCCACTACACTCCGTTACCAGCTAGTCAACGATGACTACGGAAAACACTGGACAGTGTTGCTTCCGGCGGAGCGTCAGTCAGCGAGGGGAGTCAAGAGCGGAGGACAGCCTGACACTGAGGCAAGTTATTATTTACTGCCTCCTGCTGGACATAGGTATGAACAACACCTGGTTCCCCATTCCATACGGCATAATAGCACACAGCACAGTGTCGCACAGGCCAGCAGGAGCACCGTGACAAACCTCTGTGAGCCACCAGCCATCGGTGGGCCTTCAAAACATCCATAACGTTTTAACAGCCCGGCCCTGTCTGCTTCTTTAGATTTGTTCCTCCAAAAAGTGATCACCCGCCGAAAAATTTCTATTATCTGTCAAATATAACGATCAAGATCACAAGGCAGGAGCTGCAATCAGTTTTTGGCAAGTGCGAAACTGAACTTTTGGGTTTATTGGCCCTTTTATTATTATTATTATTATTATTATTATTATTATTATTATTATTTTATTTTTTTTACCCTTTCAGTATTTCAACTGCTTAAGAGGATTGGGTGAAATATTATCTTAAAAAATTTAACCCTCCTGAAAGAAATTTGAAAGACAAATAACCTCACTTTTTGGCTAATTAATTTCATAGGGTGTAAAACCAGGGCTACTCAATTATCTTCAAATAGGAGCACATTATGCCAAGGCATCAGTGGAGAGTTGCTGGATCTGTCTCAAAGTGCCAGAGATTTACAAAGATTTCACAACTGTTGTAGTACCACGCGCTGATTCAACACATGTACAGTGATGTGATCAAAGTGATAAGGCAACAGACCTCTTCTTTTTTTTTCTTGACGAACATGCAAAGGTGCCCGTGATGCCTACTGACATATTACACTTAATGTCAATAAACAGTGAATGTTGGGCAGTTTGTCGGATATTTCTTAAATCATTGTAGTTATTCAGCGCAATGAGATACAGATTAATGAAGCAAAGTTGTTATTTGTAAAAGACTAACACCCTGATCAAGACAAATAGGTTTTCAGGTTCAGTGATCTTTAATACTTTAACAAAATCAGTACAATTAAGTTTACCAAAGCTACAGGTTATGTTAAAATGGCTTTAATTTATCCAAAGCAAGTAGTCATAACAAACTAGCCAATATTTAACACAAACGCTAGTTGTAGTTCATACTCCAGTGAAGCAGTACACTTTGCCTACCTTGTAGGAATAACACTAACACAGCGATATCAGACAGACCTCAAACAGGTGGTTTTGTCCTCCATCAACTGTAGTTATTTATTATTTTTTTTTTATCTAGAAGAGTTAAAGCTAGGCAGCACGGTGGCGCAGCAGGTAGTGCGCGTGCCTCACAGCAAGAAGGTCACCGGTCGGGCAGGGCCTTTCTGTGTGAAGTTTGCATGTTCTTCCCGTGCATGTGTGGGTTCTCTCTGGGCACTCCGGCTTCCTCCCACAGACCAAAAACATGCTCATTAGGTTGATTCGTGACTCTAAAATTGCCCCGAGGTGTGAGTGTGAATGGTTGTTTGTCTTGTGTGTTGCCCTGCGATCGACTGACGACCGGTCCAGGGTGTATGCCCAGCGCCCGTTGACAGCTGGGACAGGCAAACCCCGAAAGGGATAGGCAGTATAGAAAATGGATGGATGGATGGATGGATGGATGGATGGATGGATGGATGGATGGATGGATGGATGGATGGATGGATGGAGTTAAAACTATGGGAGATTTACGTCAAATATTTAAACAGGAGGACAGCTGGAGAGAAGGGTAAGATACGGGAGAATCCTGGGATAAATGGGAGAGTTGACAGGTCTGGGTTTTAATGTTGGCTCTAATGTGTCTGCATTTAGCCAAATCCCCAGTAACATGGTTATGCTCTACACACTGTACCTGTGTCTTGGCCTTTTTTAGATATTGAGAGAAACTACAATGTCTGGTCATCAAACACCCACATGAGTATGTGAAAATGAAAATGCCATCCATCCATTTTCTATACTGCCTATCCCTTTCAGGGTTGCGGAGGGGCTGGAGCCTATCCCAGCTTCAACAGGCAAGAGGCTGGGTACACCCTGAACCGGTCGCAGGGCAACATATAGAGACAGACAACCATTCACGCTCACACTCACACCTAGGGGCAATTTAGAGTCACCAATTAACCTAATGAGCATGTTTTTGGTCTGTGGGAGGAAGCCAGAGTACCCAGAGAGAACCCACGCATGCATGGGAAGAACATGCAAACTTCACACAGAAAGGCCCCGCCTGACCCGGGATCGAACCGGCAACCTTCTTGCTGTGAGGCACATGCACTACCTGCTTACACCACTGTGCCACCCAAAATGAAAAAAAAAAAAATTATCAGATAAAAGCAGCCACAGACCTGTAAATTAGTTTTAGTTGTACAATTCTAAAGGTAGTTGTGTGAATGCATGTAACACCTTTTTTTTGTAACCCTGCACAATCCATTATCATAAAACCACAACCAGATTGATCAGATTGATAGCAGAGTAACATCTGTCCCCTCCAGCAGACAGACGAGTTACTCAGACAGGTGGAGTCATTGTCTGCGTCATGGGATGATGCTTGGTTACTGTATTTCTAGTCATGAAGTCTGAAAAGTTAATGATAAGCAACCTGAAATACTTAAGTCAGTAGAGCGGTCTAGTCACATGCAATGTAAGGTTCATGTCAGTCAAGACAGAATGGAGACTTTGCTGCGACAGCTGGTAGGCTTTCACTGAGTTCTGCTCAATTTGTTTAATAGGAGACACTGACTTTGTATGTATGTATATATAAATGTTCACAGTTGAGGGAGTAAGAAATACATGTTAACATAATATATAAATATATAAACATTGTTATTTTTCCTGTGTAAACCTGTTATGCTTTAGCTCCAACAAACTTTTACTAACAAGGAAAATGGAAGAAAAACACAATAACATCTAGTTTTTTGGCAAGTAGGGTTGTTTTCGAGATTGTCAGAGCTCAGAGACTAATTTCAGCTGAGTCATTCCATGTTGCCAGTTTCCAAGTTATAGTTTTAACCACTCATCACATTAAGAGCTGACGAATTTTAGAAAAGATAAAAATTTTGTTTGAGTTTCAGTAACACAAAGATGGAAAGAAATGACATTAGCTGAGAACTACATACAAAGCATAACAAACAGAATATTTGACACATATGATAAGAACAGTTGTGAGAATCTTCAAGTCAAATCTAGCATGTTTGGGGAGTCAGTGCAATGAAATAAGAACGGGGGTGATATGATCAAATTTTCTAGTTTTGGTTAGTATTCTAGCAGTAGTATTTTGTACAAGTTGTAGTTTGTTAATAGTTGATTCAGGCAAGCCAAAGGAAAGTCTGTTTTGTTAGATGAGACAAATGCATGAACCAGTGTTTCAGCATTGGCCAAAGAAGAATGGGATGAATAGGATTGTGCATATACATAGTTCTAGTATTTCTAAAGTGCAACACAACATTTAGCATTTTTACTGCTGTTTTTCTATTCCGTGTACACTTTTTATTTTGACCTCTTTGTGACAGTGCGCTCGCTCTTTGTAATATTTGCTGGCTGTAATGACTACATTTCCCCTGTGTGGGATCAATAAAGTCTTATCTCAATTGTATATTGTAACTTTCTTCTGCCATATTTGCTGGAGGTTGCACTGATCAGGTATACAGCTTATGTTACTCTGACAGATTTGGCTCTGCACATGAAAGTACATTTCCCCATCATTAACATACAGGGTTGGGGTTGCGTAGATCTCAAAAAGAGCCTAACTTCCAGAAGTATTGTTAGTGTCTTTGAGTGGCTCTGCAGAGCTTTTTCCAACATGTGGCAACTTCAAACCCAAAAGACCATATACAGGAATGAAGGAGGTTCAAAAGACCTCTGTTAGACCTCTCTAACTACCTCTGATTCCTGTTTCTGTTTGTTGCTCTGCTTTGTAGACCCGCGGAAAAGTTGTGCTTCTCATCATTATTTTGGGATTTGGCGGAAGCTTTCAGTTTGGTTTCCATCTTACTGAACTGAGTTCCCCCTCACTGGTGAGATGCATCACCTTCCATCCTCTTCCTCTCTTCAAACTCCTGCTCCAAATCCTCACCTCTGGCCACTGGTAGAGGCTGAGTGAGAGTGTGGTTGTCTGTTGAAATGTGAAAAATAAAAAGGACCATCATTTTTGATGATGTTGCACTTTCTCTGCAGTACATACAGCGCTTCATCAACAGCAGCTGGTACAACAGATATGAAGAGCTTCCACCACCACAGACGATCACGATGATCTGGTCCCTTATTGTTTCCTTTTATGCTGTCGGGGGACTATGTGGTACCATCAGTGTCAGATTTGTCTCAGCCTTGCTGGGAAGGTGAGTGAGAGAGAGTTAATGCAGCATTCAAAGAGCCTAAAGAGACTTGAAGTGATTTGTGTTCTTTCATCAGAAAAAAGATGATGATCTGCAACAGCTTTGTTGTCATTGCTGCAGCAGGGATCGTGCTGACAAGTAAAAGTGCCAAATCATATGAAATGATCATTGTGTCAAGGTTCCTGTATGGCTGCTCGACAGGTAAGCCGTATTCTGTAACAGGCATAATACACATTGTTTTTTACCTGGCTGGTTAACGTGGTCGTCTCGTGGCCTGCAGGCGTGGCATTGAGCACCCATTTAATCTACCTGGCGGAGATTTCACCCAGGAAGCTAAGAGGCATTGTGACTCTGAGCTATGCAACCTTCCTATCACTGGGCAAACTGTCTGGACAGTTTTTTGGACTGAGGTATGCACTTATGTATGAGGAGACAACAGTTGTTTTGATTACTTCCGATGATAAGATCAGTGTACACTGAACATATAAAATATTAATGACAAGTCTTTAATTTTTACAAAAAGGTGAGTTGGCTCAAGGGAGACAGACGAGTTACAGAAGGTTTTTTAAGATTTAACAATTTTGCAAAAAGAGCTTCAACTCAACATTAGGAAGCGTAAATAAAGATTTCGTTGTTTTTTTCAGTGAGATCCTTGGTTGTGAGGAGCTGTGGAACATTGTCCTCTGTGTCCCTGCGTTTTTCGCAGTGCTTCAGATTATAGTCTTACCTTTTCTTCCTGAGGCTCCCCGATACTTATTCATAGAGAAAGGTGATGCCAAGGCTTGCAAAAAAGGTTGGTATATTTCCTTATATTTTGTATGTTGTAGAGTACCTGTGACATTGTAGGTTGTGGTCCAACACAGATTCTGTTGGATTTTTATCACTCTGCAGTGTATTTCTCAGAGTCTTGTGTCTTTGTCTCTGGTCCTTCTCATCCCAGCTCTCCAGAGTCTGTGGGGCCAAGGTGACTACAAAGATGAGATGGAGGAGATGTTGGCTGAGCAGGCGGCCTTTGAGGCAGCCCCACCAACAGGTGCTCTGCAGCTCCTGAGGGACAAGACTATCCGCTGGCAGCTTGTGACCATGTGGATCGTCTACATTTCCAACCAGCTGTCGGGCATGTCTGTTGTGAGGATGGAAACTCCTTATTTCTTGCTTGTTTTAACATCCAAACAATGAAGATTAGAGCCTGTCAGAATCAAACCAATGCTTCTCTCCTTCCCAGGTCAGTACCTTCACTTTTGACATCCTCCTGGAGGCAGGTATAGCAGAAGACAAGATCCGCTATGTCACTCTTGGTCTTGGGATGACTGAAATCGTCACCTACATCTCCTCTGTGAGTAGCTCCCTCTCTGTGTACCTGAGCTCTTAAAAGTGTCTCTTCTTCACTGCAGTCAATGTACAGGCCATCTCCTCTTGACATAGAAATGTTGCTTTTTTCTACTCATTGACTGAGCATGTCCTCAGAAATGAATGCATGCAAACACGCATTTGAGATGCAATCCATATATGAACAGTAGGGGCAGTATGGGGATGGTAGCGGATGCCTGTAGTGCAGTGTTTCTCAATTCCGGTCCTCAGGCCCCACTGCCCTGCATGTTTTAGATATTTCCCTCCTCCACCACACCTGATTCAAATGATCAGCTCGTCATCAAGCTCTGCAGTGGCCTGATAACGAGCCACTCATTTGAATCAGGTGTGTTGGAGCAGGAAACCTCTAAAACACACTTGCCATTTGCTGCTGGTGCCTTTGTAAGCTGTGATTTCAGAATTAACAAAATGGTAGCCACCTCAAATGTTGCTGTGTTGAGCGTTTACTTCATGCAAATTCCAAAATTCTACATGGTCTGAGTTCTCTGGTGTACCTTCTAGTGGTTACTGCAGTAACATGCCATTCATATAGCATTTCAAAAACTTCATGTCCATCCCAGCATCCACCTGTGGTGTCTGAGGCTACAGCAAATATAGCATATTTTTAAATTCTACCGTTGTTTTTGACCTCTTTCTCTTTCAGGGACTGCTGATCGATCGTATAGGGAGGAGGCCACTGTTCTGGGGGTGTTATGGTCTCATGTCTGTCTGCTGGGTGTTGTTCACTGTCACACTCAATTTGAAGGTAAACCTGTTACCTCTGAATACTGATACTGATATAGCCATTTGTGAGGTGATAAGATATTTATTTTAAAGGGGGTCAAGTCACCCAAATTACAAAGAGAGCATATTTTCATATGTTTTTGTACACCTAGTACTTTCAAATGGTGAGTTTTTGGGGGGGAGGTTTTGCACAGGTTTTAGACATCTGTCTCTGGGATTTCTTACTCTACCCAAATACAATGGAATTGAATGGAGATTTTGTTTGAGGTGCTCATGGCAAACTCAAAAGCAATATTTCTTCCCACAAACAATGTACCAGTTACTCTTGATAATCCACAGTGGAAATTGTTAAAGTAATAGTCCCCGTGAACACCCCAGATGAGATTCCATTGACCTCCATTGTACTGGGGTGAATGCAGAAACCTCAGAAAACAGGTATCTCAAAACCAGAGCAGATAAAACCCAAATTGTCCGCACGGCTTGACACTCAGGGTGAGTCAGAAAATGTGGTTTTGGAATTTGAGTGAATGGACCCTTTAATGTCATGAACATTAATATGAAAATATACTAGACAAAATGTGTATTAACAATGATTTCTGTAGGGAAGAAAAGAAGAATTTAAGTAATTGCACTAAAATTTGTCTACACAGCAGAATCCATTCATAAACACAACTGTCTTCATGCAGAATTCCAGTGATTGGGCTCCATACATGACCACTTTTTTGATCATCCTCTTCACCATCCTCTTCTGCGGAGGACCTGGTATGTGCTTCACTCAGCTGAGTGACAAAAAGAAATTCAACCTATTACACACTGCACCACATAGAAAAGGTGTTTTTATGCAAACACTATGAACTGAATCCCCTGTGTCATCAGGGGGAGCTGGACCTACTCTCAACAGTGAGGTCTTCATCCAGTCCAATCTACTGGCAGCATCTGTCCTTGTGGGGTTCCTTCGCTGGTTGACGTTTGCAATAATGGGCCTAACCTTTCCATTCCTTATTGTGAGTACAACAATCATGAAAAAAGCAACATGCTAAAGCTTACTCTGCGAAAGCAGCAGAAAACTTTTTTTTAAAGACAAACATGAAATTTCTTAACAATACAGATTATGCAAGGGCTAATGTCCATTATCAAGAAATAATGGATGAGTAGACCAGAACACCTGATGGTTGCCTTAGCAGAGTCCATTAATTCCTGATAATAGATTCCTCGATCAGTATTATGGTCACTTGCCAAAAGAAAAAAAAGACACTATTAATTACATTTGCAATACAAATCTGAAGTTTTTCACAAGCTATGACTTTCATGGAAACACATGGGGGTATGACTAATACCCGGAGCAATCATCACCATTTCAAAAAGTTTGTATGTAATGGAAATGTTGTTGATGGTTCCAGTAAATAGGATAAACCTTAGATACGACTTGGCAATGGGAAGAATCTGTTGTCTGCTCAGATCATAGTACCCGTAGACTCAGCTTTGAGTCACAATGCTGGCAAGATCCAAAGTCCATAACTCTGCATACAGTTGACACTCAATATATAAAAGTTAATAGTATGTTTAACAACAACACTAGTTAGCTATCCAGCAACATCATTATCCCCTAATCAATATTAGGATGTTCATGAACAAATAATAGGCCATGCATGCTGTTGGCCACAGCCTGAGGTAGCGAGTTTAATTGTAAATGCGATGATGATCGCTTATGTGATAGAAAGTAGTATGCAGTAGGTATTTGAATATCAGTGGAAACATTATTTATGTGTCATGTTGTGGTGAAAGACAAACACCATCACAGCACTTTCATGAAAGCTCATTCCGATGCGTTGCCCTCCCTCTCCTCTGTCTCAGAATGCCCTGGACTCCTACAGCTTTGTGCTTTTTGCCTGTGTATGCCTGCTGGGTTGTATTTATACCTTCTTCATCCTGCCTGAGACTAAAGGGAAGACCCTGCTCGAGATCTCTAAGGAGTTCAAAGCCATAACTATCTGTGGAAAATCCTTCTCAGAGGAAGAAGGAATGGAGACCAAGTTTTAAGGCAGTCCAGACAGAGTTGCTACAGATTTTTGCTTCACACTAGCTAGTGGAATAAACTAGCTACTAGAGGAATAATGTGTGGCTAAAAGGACAATATTTATTGTTTCTGAAGTAATTTAATTAGCTGCAAAGGCAACAGTCAATAAACATTGTACATTATGGGGGGAAACAGAAGGCTTTCAATTGAAGAAGAACTGGAGCTAAATTACTGAGACAAACCTGTAAACACTAATGAACTGTAGTATTTTCTTGCTTGTCATTGTTCATAGACAGATGTCACTTTTGATGTCAATTCCGCGTTATTCCGTTATTTCTGTCACTTCCAGTTCCTCCCTATATCACAGCAGAAGATTTTTCTGTGGAATTTTGGAGACCACATCCCACATTTACTAACACCAACTTTAACACCTAGAACAGCAAATAACTTGGAAAATAAGCAGCTATACTTTTACACTCAATAAACACATGTCTAAGAAGAGTCAGTGTAGAAAATGAACAGGTTACACCAAGCAATTTATCGCTCAGTGTACTGAAACATGATACTTCAGCACACTTCAGATTAAAATGGCTTTCTTAAGGTTTTGCTCTAACAATACATGTAAAAGGCACATTCTGTAACACATGCTTCTGATATCACAGGGCTGAGAAAAGAGGACTTTGATTTTCCTTTACAGGGAAGTCAGAACTCTACTGTCAGTCCTCAACATGTCAGAGTGTATGACAAAAAAAAAACGTTGTCGTTAAATGAGGTTTTATATCCATTCAGGAAAAACTACTCAAGTCTTATGGTCTAGCATTCAGTGTGATGGAAAATGCTCTTGTTTTCAATGCAATGTTGACTCAAGGGATTAAAGAATTAGGCATCACTTTAGTTCCATGGCATAACAGGAAGCTAGATTTACTTTTCCCACCCACATTTGAATAAAAGTATTAATGAAAGATTTAAATTGTTTGGTTAATATATTGTGTGAATATTTTGTCCTCGTGACTGTTCATCCCTTACCTGCATGTCTCTGAGCTGCTGGAGTCCATCACAGGTGTCTAGCACTCATTCTTTGCTCATTTGTCCTGCTCCATGTGATCTGTCACAGAAAGAATAAAGGCTCGTCATATAATTTCATAAATTGTACTTAACTGTAATTTTAAAAAGTGTACTAAATGACAAATACTTTTAATAGTAATTAAGTGTACTTGTAAAGTCCTTTTCATGTCCTTTGTTTAATTTAGCTTTAAGTATATTTAAGTATATTTTCAACAAATTGGTGATTCAACACAATTGTACAGCAAGTGTGTGAATCCTGATTTTCACTGGTGAACTTCTGTAAACTTAAGGCAAAATAATGCCAATTTAGTATACTGTTCACACTTCAAGTATATTTAAGTATTACTCAAGTGGTACTAAAAGATGACTTTAGTACACTTAACTATACTTGAAAGTGAAAAATAGCACAGAGTCCACTGAGTTAAATCAAAGTAATTGTACTCAATAGTATTGATATTTTTGTAATTCGTATTTACACTTGTGCCATCATGTAGCTTACCCACACCTTGTTAAACTGTACCTGCAGCTGCAATGTGTTTGTCACTAAGAGGTCAGTAGTTTGCTTCCTTCAGCTCCCCAGCAATAAATCATTCACTGGTCCCTCTGGGCTCTGCTGTCTGTTCTTTGACCACTGCAGGGAGTGAAATAAATGGAAACTGTCCCACAACATTGTGTCTTTTCTCTTCCTTTGTCTCTCTCAGGGCCAGTTGATCGAGGTCACACTGAGGTGGTGGCTGTTTTTTTGAAGACATTGGCGACCTTGGTGTTAATCACTTAATCACAATGAAATTCGACTTGGTTCTTTTACTCTCATATCCTTTCAATGAGACTCTGCAACTTTTGCTGAACAGTCGATACTGGTTAAAAACTTAACTATGACTATCTAGAATGTAGCTAACTTGCTTAACTACTTTAACAGTGTGGAGAAGAGAGGCAGCCAACTGATTTAGTTATGTATGTTGTCCCGTAATATTTACCTAAAGTTTGCTAACACTTGCAAACATTAGCCACCATAATCTAGCGGTCATACCAGAGTGAGTAAGGCTGTAGCAGCAAAACCCCTGAAAGTGATACACTGATCAGTGATACATTTTATTGCTCTTAAATTCAACTTTTATTTGTAAGAGGAAAAATTTGTTATTTATTCTTTCAAGAGTTATATCCATGCTCTAAAGTAGACAGTATCTAAGTATTCTCTCTACAGTGTAATGGTAGGACTAGTTCCTAATGGGAGAATTTTACATATTCTACAGGCATTTTCCATTTGTCCTCTTCTTGGGACATCAGGTGTTGTGCTCTTTGTGTTGTCTTGCTTACTTATACAGTATGTACTATGTTGCACCGCACTGTGTCAGCATTTTCTACACACTAGAATCACTGATGCTTACTGGACATTTTCTTTCTCAGGACATTTTCTCCACTATCCTTGTGCCTTTCCCTCATTCCTCCATCATTAGTGTAACTTCTGCAAACCACTTAAGTCCTGGCCTGTGAGACCCTCTCACCCCCAGTTGGCTCTTTGAGTAGTTAACTGGCTACAAAGATATATGTTTGAGTCTTTGAAGGTCTCCTCTTCCTTATCAGTAGCCAGCAGCTGCTAGCAGCCACAGGGTCTTCATTAACTGCTAAGCACACTCTGTCCACAGTCCAGCACTTTGGGGATTGGAGCTGTGATTGGCAGTGCCTTGGCTAGGCTGATCATCCTGCACTGATGTCCTGCTGCGCCTTGTTAACACTGGAGGAGGATTAACTGGAGCATTAATTGGAGAAACCATCGTGAATGGTTTACTCTTGCAGACCTCTGTATCCTGCTGGTGACGAGATGCAAAAATAATGGCACAGATGATTCACAGAAAAGTGATAAACAAAGTGACTCTGGTCCAATTTAAAACAAGCCCAAAGATAATCACATGGATGTAATTATCATTTTTGAGAAACTCACCGAATAAGGATTTAGCAAGGCATGGTGCTAATAATGTGTATGTCTGGGTCTAGTGGCTTTAGTTTACTGCTGTAATGGCTGTGATCTATCAACAGATGGCAGTGTTAATCCTCTGCAGAGATGCACGAGACATGGTCAAGCCTCCACAGTGTGCGCCTTAGCACAAAAGACTAACTGTAGCCCATAGCAACAAAGGCAAAAGAATTTAAATTCAGTGTCATGGCTGACAGGTGCTGTTATCTCATTTTACTCTGATATAAAGGTGAAACACCAATTGTATTTGCTGTTATAGTATAATTTAAATTTAACATTTTTCATGTTCAAACTTAAAATTTGTAGCCTGCTTGTGTTACAGAATATGAACTTGGTGTCTTTCCATCCAATATTGTATCAGATTGAGGACCTTTCGTGTTTTTCTTTTCTTATTTTTTATTACTAAAGCAATCTCTTTCAATCTGTCACTATATGTGGAAATTGCACTGTAGCCACATATGACTCAGCAGACTTCAAGACTTTTGGATACATGTTAAATGCAGTACCTCTAAGGTTTATTCATCAGCATTTTTACCTCTGCCTAAGAATATGTTAGTACATATTTGCAAAAGATACTCAATACCATCTCTTATGTCTTCATATTATTTTAACTTTTGCATGATGGCAAAACACAAGACACTAACAGCAGAAGATTCTGTTCTGCTTTAAGAGCAGTATTTTTATGGTGCCTAATGGTCTTTTTAGGCCTTTTATAGCTTCCACTGAGACTCCAGCAGAAAGTAAAATCCTCCTCCAGTGGTGAACCCATGCATAGAAAAGAAAAGGTGAAATGAGGGCCATTATTCTTCTGTCTCTCCGCCTGGCAACACTGAGCTCACAGGCAGCGCTACAAATCAGAGAAGAGCGAACAGAGTTGGATGCATTACAGATTAAATGACTCACTGTTTCATAAGTCTCAAGTTGTACATCGGTATACTTGGATGATTTCTGGACATGCAATAACTGTGCTGATTTCCCCGGTGAACAGGCCTACACATGCTGTTCTGTATTAGCCATGTGAATATGATTATCAAAAGAAAGAATGTCAAGTTAGTGCACAGGATGCACAGAATTCCACTTGATTACATTGTCCATTGTCTCTGAAGATTATCTACTTTGTCTAAGTGGGAGAAGATGAGTAGCAGATGTCAGGGGAATTAGGAGGTCACACTGACACTAGTCAGTGGTCTCACTGAAGGAGCTCAATGTGTCTGTGCCAATGAAACCTTGTCTTGAAGTTATATGTAAAAAGCATTTCATATTGTAAAAAGCATTTCACAGAGATGTCAGTATTTTGTAAACATGGCAATGTTACTGCGTGGGGGTCCTCATTGTAAACCATCCATCCATTTTCTATACCCGACTATCCCTTTTCGGGGTTGCAGGGGGGCTGGAGCCTATCCCAGCTGTCAACAGGCGAGAGGCGGGGTACACCCTGATCCGGTTGCCAGCTGATTGCAGGGCAACATATAGAGACAGACAACCATTCACACTCACACTCACACCTAAGCACAATTTTAGTCACCAATTAACCTAATGAGCATGTTTTTGGTCTGTGAGAGGAAGCCGGAGTACCCGGAGAGAAACCATGCATGCATGGGAAGAACATGCAAACTTCACACAGAAAAGCCCTGCCCAACCCGGGGATTGAACCAGCGACCTTCTTGCTGTGAGGCACATGCACTACCTGCTGCGCCACCACCAAACCATTAAAGAGCTAACCAATGATGCACCCTATATTCAGCCTAAAGGGCTATCTTCTTTCTACCATATCTACATTACAATATGTGGACAACCGCCTCTTTAGTTGGAGCATCTGTGGACATGCTTACGCTCTATGGTCTTACCTCGCAGGAGTTTGGACGGTGGAGTCAGGTCATCAGGTAGAATTCCCTTCACCTGGTCTGACTGCCTGCTAGGTCCAATGTTTTGATGAAGCCAGGAGTGTTTCAGATTCCATGTCTGAAAGGGGCTTTTCTCTCTCTACACTGGCTTCCACTATTTGTTTGGGTTTGGTTACATTTGGGTTTTGTTCACTCTACTCTATTGTTCAGTTTTGTTTAATTGAGGTTCTCTCTTTTCTTTTAGTTAGTTAAAATAAACCGTTTTAACTACAACTCTTGTGTGTGGTCTCCCCTTCTCCTTCCTCAAATGGCTGGATTGTGACAAAAACCCACCCACAGTCTGATAAAAGGTGACCCCATGTCTGGCAAAATGGGTGCTGGCATGGGAACAAGACTCGTTACCAGATATAACAGGAGGTAGCTGAGTTATAATGTGAACATTACAGCGTGTCTGTCATAAACAGATATGATACATAATACAGGTTCTAGAAGACCAAAACTCATGCATCAGCTGCTGAGGACAGCAAACACGTCCAAGCAGCTACACTGTAACAGAAGAAAAGTGATCTGTTAATAGTGCAGCCAAAGATGCCATAAGATTGACACATTTTAATAATAAAGACTCAAGAGGACAGTCATACAGTGAGGCCATTAAAGAAAGTGCTGTTTTTGGCTATTGCTGAGAAAACTGGAGCCACAGAACGCATAAAAAATGAGGTTTGATGTCATGAAGGTCTTAAGGTTTATAACTTAAACACCTTTGTTTTATTGAATGAAATGTTTGCTCAATAACCATCAAACCAACATTTTCATAAAATTAAATTTCATAACAGCTTTCCTCAAACACATGCAATCTATTACAACTAAAAATAGTTTGTGACAAAAAGGCCCATTTGCCATTATATAAATCACAGTCTAACGATAATTTGTAGGTCTTGGAAAGTCTTGGAAAAATGTGTTGCTGTAATGTCAACATCAAAGATCCTGTCTTCCTCATTTACGACTGGAGGACTAATCAGTCCATCCATCATCTCTGCAAAGTGGACGGACAGAGACAGAGAGAGGTGGGGGCAGAGAAAAAGAAAGAAGAAAAGGCAGGAAAGACGTGAATTGACACAACAGTCACTGAGCTGATATGCATGAGGGAAACATTGAAACGACTGGTGTGCTGCATTAAATGTTGTTCGGTGGTGATTTCGTACAGGTGGCACACAGATGGGACCCCTCCTGAGACCTGAGCTTGTTAATGAGTCACAGTGAGGAGGGGTGGAACGGGCTGATATCACGAACCAGACGGCCCTCTGGCAGCGAAACATCGAGGTACCCAGCATGCCATTCCCCATTATGGTGAGATGCCCCTCGGGCCGTTGGAGCTGTGGATTAACCCGAACCTGGCAGCACTCTGCCGTGCCACGTGTCAAACTGAGCACACAGTGGAAATGAATCATTATTTTCTCTCACTGTGGCTGGAAGACAACAATCAGGCCTAATGAGGAACCCCATAGAGACTTATTATGAGCTCTAATTAACGCTGTAGAATGTGTGTGATGATTATTTACAGTGTTTAATTTATTTTTTTTAAACTTTGCAAAAACCTGAGGTCAAGCCTACAGAAAAAAAAGAAATTAGTTTGAGTAGTGAAGCTGAATCGTATACAAAGTGTTGACCAGTCATAGCTGAGGCAAGTGGAAGGGCAAAGGTCATGCTTATGTGGGTGAGAAAGCATTTTGGGATTAGTGGGTTTAGTCAGAGTCTACAAGTCTAAAACTGTGCTTGACTAGTTAACTATCATTCAATATCCTTTCTTTTTTTTGCAGGCAATGGAGAGCTGGTTGAATGTAAACAGCAGGGAAGTTGTTGGAGCTAATTACATTTTGGGTCTGGTGGTTTGGTATGCAGTAAGAAAGTAGGAAGTTAAGAAAGCGGGGTGATAGAGAAGAGAAGAGAAGAGAAGAGAAGAGAAGAGAAGAGAAGAGAAGAGAAGAGAAGAGAAGAGAAGAGAAGAGAAGTAGCAGATGGACAGCGGGGTTACTGTCACACAATATTAACACATTCACCTCAGGAGAAGTGAGCCTCTCAGACACGACAGTGAGACTAAGTCATGACACAGAGGGGATTCTGTGAGTGGGCTATCAGGGAGGGAAGTTCCCTGCTGCCTGTCATGTGGATTATGAGCCATATAGAGCAAATTATCCCTGACATATCCGGATGTAGTGTTGGACTATGGGGATTTCACACTCTGAGGAAGAGACAAAGACTCCATGCTACCTCCATGTAACCTTGAAGAATTCTCTAAATGTCAGATTGTAGGATACTGTGATGACTGTATTTGTGTGCCTCCTGGCATTGTTCTGGTGCAGTCTCGCTGTGGTAATTGAACACACATGACGAAGCTGAAGGAGGGGAGACTGCTGGTAAGGCCTCAGTCAGTCCTGTCACGCATCTCCTATTCACCAGCCCAGAGTGTGTATGTGTGCGGTGGGAGAGTTTGTGCGTACTTGCATGCCCATGAAAGTAAGATGGTTGTGTGTGCGATAACACACCATTGGCATTCTTCATTTGTAAATAATTGAATCAGGCTATTTTAGTTTGCTCAAAGCACAGCTGTAATTTGCAGCCGTTCTGCTCTTAAGGACCGGTAATTATGGCTTTAAGAGTCTCTCAAAACAACTCAAACAGCTTCAACTCATGACAGCTGTACATCTGGGCCTGCACACTCATATATACAACCACCAGCATATATGTGGCTGTTAATGAAGTGGTACATTTTCAAACTGAAGTGGACTTCAATACACAAGTACTACACACATGAGTAGTCTGCTTTGTTGGTTTATGAATGAATGGAGGTTTTTTTTTAGTTTATTTTTTGACTAATACTAATGATGTTTCAATTTTTAGACCCTAACCCTGAATATACAATATTTATGATGAAGGCCATACAACTTCACAATATAGTAAAGGTATGATTCTTTTTTAAATGTCTTTGATGAAATTCCATCTGATTATGTCACAGATACCTGATTTCACAGCACTTTAATGGCAAAATCATACACTTCTTAAACAAAATGCCAATCTATTTAAGACAGATTAAAGGGAGTTTGCTGAGCAGATAGAAAGGTAGATCATCATTTTTCTCCCCATGTTCTAATGTTTTATATGCATTCCAGGCCATTTAAGGACCTGTCATGATGGTAGTTATGTGACTAGATGCGCTTTGACCATTTTACACCTCAAAACCTGATTGAGAGTTTTTAATTTGCCAGATCCTAAATTACCCCTGAAAAATGCTGACAGTCTAATCTGACAGCTGCTTTTCCTGCTGAAAATTGAAATTCTCAAACTTACTTAATATAGACCTGCACTAATAACACTGAACTGTGTTTCCATGCAACAGTTGTTTTATTCTGCTCAGAATGCTGAATTAATTCTCTAATTAGGCCCCAGTTCTGCTGCTCAGTAGTTATTTTAGGGGTAATTAACACCTGTGATTAAAATGTACACATTCAGATTTTAGACAGCTCCCCTATTTTTCATGAAAATACAGTTTCATAAGTTTTACACAAACCTTTTATGCAATTATCAGTATAAATTAAGGACATTGTAAGCATACTTTTCGACTGAAGAACTAAAGAACAATAAAACATAGAGAAGGCAAAAGCAGGAATAAGAGAGTTGAACTCATTCCAAAATATGTTAGTGCCAGATGTTAAATGTTCTGATTGCTGTGCAATTTTTCTCACTATTTTACTTGATGAATATAAAATAGAGCTCATCTTAAAACAAGATAAGCAGGTAAAAATGAATGTTGCAAGCTCTGGAAAATGTTGTTCATCATCAGTGATGATCATATGATCAGAAAACGATAAAACTGCCAACAATATTTCAACACTGCCACTAGACTGTAAACTGTGCAGCAAAACTACCTAACCACTGGTGGATCAAATTTACTGGCAGTCACAGCTTGGCTGACAACACAACCGTCACAACTGGAAGCATCCACGCAACTTGAGGATTATCTCCCCACCATCCGCTACCTTGAACATGGCACGGCCCGCGAAGCATATGGCCACAATCTGTGCCACCCCTCACTGTATGGCTTCCATTAGGTTTTAATTAAACACATGGAGACACCCCAGAATTAGATAAAGTCCTGGCAAGGGACTAATAAAGAAACAAACAAACCAATATGAGCTAAGTTAATGATCATGTCAAGGAAGCTCATGTGTCAGGGACAATAATATCCACATGACTAAAGACAGGAGTTTGTTCTATGTCTCATCACACTTGGAGACAATGATTGCAGTGATATTCATCCAAACTTGCAGCCGATGTGACTAGCAGTCTGCTAAAAGCAGGGCAAAGTCTACATCTACGGACTGGGCCATCAGCAGTCTGACATAATGTATTTCACATGTTTTTGCAGCTGGTTTTGTCATATCATGCCTGACTAAATGAGGAGTCCTTTCCACCCCGTCTGGGAGTTATCCCAGAGTGTCCCAGAGTAAACATGAAAGCTGGAGCACACGCCTTGGAAGCTGAGGTTAGGTGAAGTAAACGCACTAATGTGCCAAGCATGTCAGCAGCATTAGTGCTTCATCGCCTCTAATCAAGAGATTGGCGTTCACACACCTTGTTCCAAACATATGTGTGTTTGTGTGTGGATTATGGGGGCTAGCGGCAGTAATCCCCAGACCACATGGACGTCAGAGGCAATCCAATTTACAGTATGACACTGCTTAACACTTACAGATACAACCTGTTATACTGTCTGTTCATGCCAATATTTAAACAATAGAGCTCAATCTGGATTTGTTTCTTACAAATAGACAAGACCAAGAGGCTACAGCCATGCTAGCTGCTCACTGAGGTTGTATTTGGGAACAGTGGTGTTTGGAGCTATAAATGCAAATGTCAGCATGGTATGCTCACAATGATGATGCTAACATGCAGGCAATTAGCTGGTGTAATGGTTACTATAAATATTCAACATCTGATTTCAGCTTTATAGCACGCTACCATTTGCTAATTAGCTGTAAAAGCACAGCTAAGGCTGATGGGAATATCATTGGTTTTGCATGTATTTGGTCATATAACAGTGCTGGACAAATTAAATATGTGACATGATGATGACACTAAAATAAAAAGGAGGGGAACACCACAAGCCACCCACAAATTTCATAGCAATTCATCAAGTAGTTGATAAGATTTATCAGTCTGGACTGAAGTGGTGAACCCACAAACTAACACTGCCACACTGTTAGCATGGGTGAAAAAATACTTAGACAAAGCATCACCAGATTTCAGTAACTAAATCTCTAGACCTTTGTCGACAGTTTCAAACTTGTATAGGCTGATGCAATAAACTAGAACTTCAGTGGCATCTGTTTCCAGGACAATGGAGCTGTGTGTGTTTGAATGTGACAGCACCCATTACGGTCAATCCAGTGGAGGGTGACTCTTTAATCAACCTCTACCCCACACTTTTCATTCATTTATGCAATAAACAGATGGAGAAGGTGACTGGTAGGCGAGAAGTCACTGTTATGCAACACTTGTGCACACATGTTGCCATTCTCTGGAGAGAAACACCAGCTGTCAATCAAAATACTCACTGAAATACTCCTTTATTCCAAATGCAGGACCAGGTCAGCCAAATAAAACATGCATAAGTTGTTTTTGCCATTTTCTATCTCTACATTATAGATATTTAATACATAAATGATTCTATCCATACAAAATATAAAAATATGTGAGGCCTCATTTACAACCATATTTACACAGACTTCCTTAACTTAAGTGAAATTATTAATTCATTTATCTATGTACATACTATGAACTGAATACAATAGTACAGTATATCCTATATCTAAATCACATTGCATGAAAAAGCTAAACTGTACCAAACCGACTATCTTGTACACATGTTTGCTGCATGGAAATGAAGTTACGAAGAAATTGCACATCAGCTTTTGATAAATGTTGTGACTTGATAGAACTGCGCATGTAACTGTTAGCCTTAATACTCAGGAGATAGTCCGAAACATTAAAATGAACAAACATGCAAACACTGTTGCTTTTCACTGTTAACTGACTGTAATTCATCACTGACTTTCAATTACATGATATTCAACACCCAACAATACTGAATAAATGGACTGAGTTTTATTTACTTATTGTTCCAGATGGAGGATGTTAGTGTACACAAGCTGGAGAATCTTTTGCTGTGCCAAGTGTCAAGATGTTAAGAGATGATGCAGTTCTTGCTTTTTCTGCGTTTGCGGGTGTGTAGCTGCCCGCTGCGGTTGGGTCCTCCCATACCTGTGTTGTTGTACTTATGGACAAGCTCCTGGTTGCTGAGGTAGCGCAGCTGGATGGGTCTGGGGATTGGCTCACCCAGAAAGTAACCTTCATCCTCTGATTCGGAGGATGACGAGCAGGTTGAACACCAGTCATCATCATCATAATCATCCCAGGAGTACTGGTTCAAGCCAGTGCGTCGGCTAGCCCCGGGGTTCTGAAGAGTCAGGTCTGAAGTGGTCCTGGGGCACTGCCTGAAGAGTTGGGGCTGGTACCTTCCTCCTCCTCCTCCTATTCCAAACTGGTCCCTGGCACTCCTTGGTGGTGGGAAGCGGTCATAGTCCTCATGGACACGCAGCTGTGGTCTTTCTTGAGGTCTCACCCTCCGCTCTGCAACCAAATTGAGAGCGTTTTCTGAACGAGACCGGCGGGATCTCCGGGAGCGGTGGTGGTGGTGCCGTCGCCTTTGAGGAGTCTCCTCTGGAGCATCTATCCGGATGCTTGCTCCCCTTCCACCCCCACCACTGACGCCACCCATCCTACGCTCACTAATGGGTGGCAGGCGGGCAGCGTTGGCGCTGCTCACCAAACTCACCCTATCCTCCTCCTGGAAGGTGAAGCCAGGTGGTAAATGAGTCATACCCATACCCACACCCATGCTAGGAGGGTTGAGGTACTGCACTTGATACTGGGAGGACCTGGGAGGATCCATTTCCATGTAGGGCTGACTGGCTGTGAGGCTGTGAACAGACTCAGTGCTACGAAACTGCACTGAGGAGTTGAGGGTGCCCATGTTACTTTTCTCTGACACGTTCATTCCAGAGTCTTTGCTGAGGTCCGGCATGGAGAAACGAGAAAGGTGTTCCTGACGCTTTCCTCCTCCCTCTGCTGAGTGGCCTGCAGGGAAATAGAGTTGAATTCAATGTTAATTTAGCCTTTACTTGTCAACCCATTCAATTTTAGTAGGTACTTTTGCCAAGCTGAATTTTAGATTACATGAGCAGTAAGATGTGATGTATACTGCCAAAAACACAAGAACTATTGCAATAAAAACACACAACCTCCCTTAGCCGTGTTAACAAGGGCCAAAAGTGCAACACGGCCAAGCAGAGGTCTAATGACTACTACCATACCCACCTGTAGCATTGGACAGGGCCAGGGACTCCATGGATCCTCTTGGGGTCTGCTCTAGAGGGGTCAGTTGCTCAGGGAAGTTAAGTGCATTGATGGGGTTTCTGCTTCTTGCCACCTGGTTTGCTGCTGGAGGCCCCACATCTCTGTCCCTGTCTCTCTGAAAGCCGTGCAAGCTGATGGAACGCTTGTCAGAGGAGAAGCCGCTGTGGTGCTGAGAACAATGGGATACCTCTGTGAAGCTCTTCTGGCTCCTTAGTTTGGGTGGATAGTACTCCTCTGGAGCTGGCTGCTGGAACCACATCTCATTGAGTGAGTGGCCCTTCATAGCCGAGATGGGTGGTCTCTTCAAACCTCCATTCTCCTTGATCCTGTGATCCTGCTGTTGATTATTCTGTCCAGAGCAGGTGGGGTTATAGGCAGTCCTGACATTGCACTGGCTGAGGAGCTGGAGCGGGGTGGGGTTGACAGTTGGTTCTGACTGGGGTTCATAATTATAGCTGTCACCTGCTTGCTCTTGGCTCTGCCAGGCAGGTGGCTCACGAGTCAAACTGGGCGTTTGGCTGGAGAGACTCAGAAGATCCATTTGTAAAGACAGTGGGTCCACCTCCCCTGAAAATCTCTCGGTCTGCATTCCACCCCCTCCTCCACCACTCTTTCCTGTCTTGGAGCTGCGTCTGGACTCTCTGGTGGAACGAGCACTTTGGAAGGCTGAATCAGAGGAGTCTGATCCATTGGGCTCCTCCCCAAGACTGCATGAGCGTGAGCAGAAGATTTGGCCCTGCTTGGGAAGGAAAGGCCGACCCAGCAGAGACCGTTTACAGCGGGCGCAACAAAAGCAGCCTTCTGTGGCGTGCCAATGCTGCCCATCATATGTCATCTGGCCTTGGTCAATGCCTGCAGGAAAGATAAACAACACATGAATCCACAGGGTTAATGTAAAATGACTAGAAACTACAGAGCACCATGTTTTTATCAAAGAGCCAGAAATTAAAACTCTTATCGTCTTTATTAAAAATGCTGTTTTATGTGAAAATAGTAGCATGTTACATAGTTGCTTGTTGAGTGAGAAAATAGAGCTGGAGGCTGTAACTGAACAGCTTGTGGGGGAAACACTCATTATGGAACTTGCCCAGCATTGTATAAACACACTGCATTTTGCGTATGCTTGCTGTTGTTGCAGGGGAAAGAAAACCAGCTATTTGCTAATGGCTGCCATCTGGTTCTAGCGTGTTTTCTGATGGTTTCAATTTATAATCAGTTGTGGGGTTTTTTGGCCAAATATTTTTCTTTATCCTGTCTGAAAAATAATTACAGAGCAAATTTGTTGTCAGGCATGTGCCAAGATCACACCTGGGTGTCCTGTTGGAGGATACACACACACACAGATGCATGCATGCATGCACACGCACAGTTTTAAAAAAAGGTGGCATGGGGCCAAGAGCCGCAAAATATTAAGGTTTCCTGCTAAAAAATACCCCAGTTTCCTCCTTTGGTGACACTATAGTGTGTGAGATGTTAAAATGTGTGTTTAACTGACACTTAATGCTGTGATAAAAACAGACTCAGAAGCTGAAAAGTCACCTGATACAGTCATGCCTTTGCTCCAGGTTGGTTTCACACTGCATGACATATACTGTACATGAGGCCTCAATGGCCCTCTGCTATGTGCCCTTGCCTCAATGCATGACCATGGATGACATCATTCAGTGATGAACTGCTAAAAACCAGGCCACACATCTTCTACTGTAGCTCTTTTCTCCTCTGTTACTTGCTATGAAAAAATTAGGTCACTCTTTCACCTTTCTTGAAAAAAATAAACTTTTCTCCATGTATCCAGCATTATTATATTTTTTCTGTAAGGGCTTCTTTGCATGACCTGCTGGTGATTAATGCTATTTGAATTAAAAGTGATGCCGGATGGTGGTGCAGCGTACCAATATGTTCCCCGCAGGAGTCACAGTACTCGGCGTAGAGGGACTCGAAGCAGGAGCAGCAGTAGGGCCGTCCCTCCTTCATGATGTAGCGTTGGCCCCCCAGCACAGTCTCGCACTCGAAACAGCAGAAGTGCTTCATGTGCCAGTGACGACCCTCTGCCTCAGTGCACTCATCCGCAAGGATGATCTAAGAAAGGAGAGATAAGAAAGATTATCATTTATCAGGTCCTCGGAGGTAAAACCTCAGTTGGGTTATTACCGTGTGCTGAGTGACAGGACAAAGGCTTGTCTCGCCCTCCTCTGTCCCTGCACACACACCACTTTCTCTTTCTTAGTATTCCTAGATCATCCTCTTTGTCACTGATGTGTAGGAGGCTAATGTGTGCGGGGACCTGGTGAAATTGAGATGGTGTATTTGCTTTTAATTACGCCACTGTTAAAACACCAGGGTGCTTCGAAAGTACGAACACTGTCCTTGTACCCATTTGCAGAGAGAGTAAGTCAGTGCTAATAGCTGGGAGATCAGGATATTGAGAGCTGACCCCATTAGGCTGGAAAAGCCCTTGCATGTGTTCAGCTGTGACAGTGTGTGCTGGGAAGCCTGTGACCATCATATGAGATTTTGTTGTGAATGTGAGATCAGTAGGTTATATGTGTGTCTTAACACATGATCATCTATGTGCAGGCATGTATTTGTGAGATGTGACAGACACCTACCTCATCACAGGCGGTGCAGCGTGGCTTCAACCTCTCGGCGTGGTGCCGGCCGCAATAGATCTTCCCATCCTGGTAGAAGTAGATGAGGTCCACCAGGAGCTCATTGCACATGCTGCACACGAAGCAGGCTGGATGCCAGCACACACTGTGACCTGCCCGTGATGCAAATACAGCAATGTCGCCACCGTTTATCTGGCCTCCGCACTAAAAAGAGGTGGAGGTAGAAGAAGAGATGAAGAAAATTATTTATTGAGGCTTTGAAGAGCTGGATCATTTAAATTATTTTCTTCCAAATCACACGAGCAACCAGAGCCTGAGGAACTTTGAAAAACCTTTTGGCACGTGGGTCACCCTGTGAGGGATGTTAATTAGAATGGATGGATGGGGCGCCATCTTTAAACACTGCATGCTATTATTACTTCTTTAATGTGAATTAACTCGGGTTGTTGGGGCAGGACACTGAAGGATTACACCAACGGGTTGCCACTTATGCAGACAAGCGTGATTTGAAAGAAAGGGCAGAATGGCACGACTGCTGGAAAATCTGTGAAGACCTAACTGGTTGGACCTTTTAGTCACACCTAATAGTACAGTAGAAGAAAATACCAGCAACTAATGATCATATCAATGAAGGCTTTCAGCTTTATAGGAGATCACCAGTAAAGATTTCCAGGAGTCAGTGGTTTTCCAAGAAGTTCAAATGCTCATTTCATGGGATCTTTAAAAAGCTCAGTATTGGTGCTGATAGCGATTCAGTGTATCAGATGTCTTTAACACAATTTTGCATGAAAAGTGGGCTAAACTGACAGAATGATGGTGTGTGTGTGTGGCCAGGGAGTGCAAACACAGACACACAGATAAAGCTGAATGGCTACACAAGGACATCGCGGGGGCAAAGGGGTGACATAAAACCTGAGTGATGTATGGCAGGATAAAAAGGAGAGTGAGATTGGCGTGGAGGTGTAAAGGTGGAGAAGCCGCAAAGATAAATGAGAGGGAGCGCTAAGGAGACGGGGGGAAAGGTCGGGCAGGAAAACTAGATTTAGAGGGGTGGGATGATGGAGACAGAGGGAGAGTTCCAATCAGGTTATCTAACTGGCACAAAGCCGACTGCTGCAAGGAGGCCAAAGGGGGGGGTGGGGAATTCAATCAATACACACTCTCCCAACAATCTGCTCCCTCATGTGCGGGTGTTTGTGTGTGCATCTGCTGAAAAACACAAGCTGTAGAGCAGCGATACACCTGGGGCACCAACACAACAGAGAGTCGCTCCATTTTGCTTGTTGTACACTAACAAATGGCAAGCGGATGTTGAGGTGCGCTAGTTTGTTATTAAAAGAACACTCTCTACTGCACTCTGTAGTCCCATAGGGCTACTATGAGAATACACAGAGACAATCCATTAAATATTTGATGTGACATGGGGTGTATTTTCAGGATAGCTGCTTTAACTGTAACTTAGTTCCCTGAGGTATAATGTAAGGCTGTTTAAAGACAAACAAGCACTGTGATTGAGTGTGACAGCTGCTATGGCAGAGGGAAAATGAGACACAATACAAACACACATGCACACCACCTGAAGATCTTCTTCAGAGCAATGCTTTGAGGTGAGATTGACAAGGTCACAAGGCTGTAATAAAAGCAGACTTCTATTGCGTCTCTGCCCTTTATGTGTCAACGTAAAGCACCTCTCGTACATCATAACAAAGACCTGAAATGCCAGCAGCCCGTTCAATATGTCTGTCACACAACTCGCTGCTTTCATTCTGCTGGCTACGTGATGCACCTTTGATCCTGTCACACTTAATTCACTCTTGTCACATGATGCCATGCAGACATGGCATTTAGAAATGAAATGATGGACCACTTTCAGATCATCTTTGACCTCCTCATATCTCTCGACTTCCGAGGAAATTATATAAAAATGGTGTTTTTTGGTGTTTCCTGTCAGCTACCTGTTCACAAATTGCCCCCGTCATCGTCACGGGAAACGGCCGGACATTGCCGCGGCCCAGGTTCTCCCGTTTCCGTTGGTTACTGAAGAGCTTCAGCTCTCGCTTCTCCTCATCATCCAGACTGTTGCAGTAGCGTACCTAGACACACATGCACAAACACACACACCAACATACATGTATAAAGTTAGATCTTTTTTAAATCAGTATATCAAACCTCAGCACTGTTGCCATAATGAAGCATCGTGAGCAGCATTTATCTCAACTGTGTTCTCTGTCGCAAATGGAAAGATGTTATTTCAGCCGAGGGTTTTCCTCAGTGGCTTTGCAGAGGATGAATGTGCTGGAAGTCATTTTTTCTATCAGCATTTCATTATTTCCATCATTTTCCATTCCAAGAAACTGAGATAAGCTCTATCTGTGCTGCGGGATAGAAAGACGAGAAGAAACAATCCATCAAACTTCCTGGAAAATAAAACCAATGACTTCAGTAAAAGATATCTTAAACATGGTATCAATCACTGTTCACATCGATTCAAATACATCTGGGCTCACTGACAGCTGTTTCAGTCAACCAGTTAAAGCTTTGTAGGCAGGACTTAGCTACATAGCTAGCTAGAGCCCAGTTCCATTCATGAAAAATAGCTGCAGAAAACAAAATTATGCCCCAAAAACATTACATTGACTGATCTGCAACTTCTATGAGTCTTCCCTACAAAATAAAATAAGACATAAATAATAAAATAAGACATATCTCAAGCAGAAATTGGCTAAAATGAACATGATGTTACACCAAAAAATGACCAGATGTTACAGCTTGTTGCTGACAATCACACAAATACCTCCAGATTAATTGTGGTAATGATGTACTGATGAAAAAACGTCAGTAGGTAACTACACTTATAAACACCTCACTATCTCATTTCCACCTATTAAGAGGACAGACTCCATTTCTTCCTGTGTCTGTGTCCTCCCTTCTCTCCTTTTATCTCCACATTGCCCTGAAGGAGGAGAGGGTGTGAGAGATAGATGGAGGTAGGTGGAGGGGGAGGGGGGTCAGTTTGGACTCTCACCTCATTGTCGTGGGGCGGGAGCTGATGGAGCAGCTGTTTGATGCGGTATTTCTCTCCTGGGCTGTTCACATAGGGCACCTTGTCCTCAGGCAGGGAGCTGTAGTACTGATGAACCTGAGCAAGACGCAGAGACACAAAGAGGATGAGAGTGATAGAGAGTAACAACAGACCTGCAACACATCAACTAGTTAACTAACTAAAAATACTTTTATGATCAGTTCATTGTTTTATCAATAAAATGTCACCAAACAAGGAAAAATGTCCATCAAGAGCTCCCATAGTCTTTCCATTTGCCTATTCTGTCTGTACAATAGTTACACCTAAATGGATACAGTTTATAATATGCTACAATGCTCTTTATTTGATTAATCACCTGAAGTCATTAAACTACCATTAAAACATTGTGGATGGCTCATTTCACCAATAAAAGGTACACTGTCCAAAGACAAAATGAGAGTGACCAACACACACACACACACACACACACACACACACACACACACACACACACACACACACACACACACACACACACACACACACACACACACACACACACAAAATCACTTTGATTTATGGTCCACCAGCAGAGACTTAATGGAACCTCACCTCTCCATCTTTGCACATTGACGTGGGAATGTATTACTGCCCTGTCAAATGTGCACACACTCACACACGCACGCACGCACGCACACACACACAAGCACAAACAAGTGATTAACACTTGCATGTAACAGTGTGTGTGCATACAAATGTGTGCCACAGCAGGAATAATGCTAATCTGGCCATTCCAAATTGCTTGGACATTCTTTACACTGCAGCAGCAGACAATGAGTGTCATCTCTGTGTTATTTATTATGGTCTTTTTTATTACACTGTAACAGGGGGCCGGGGTATAATAGAGGTCAGGCAGATGTATATGAATGTGACCTAAGGGGGTGCAAACCACGAAAGCCACAGGGTTTAAACAGAGATTTGAGGACAGAGGGAAAAAAGACAAAATGAACATGTTAGATGGATGAAGAAAGAGCAAAAGAAGGAACAAGGCACAATGAAGCAAAAACAATACCACAGAACACATCACGAAGACG
Source organism: Chaetodon trifascialis (assembly GCF_039877785.1). Lineage (NCBI taxonomy): Eukaryota > Metazoa > Chordata > Actinopteri > Chaetodontiformes > Chaetodontidae > Chaetodon > Chaetodon trifascialis. The sequence continues at coordinate 26,293,387 of NC_092058.1, read as the reverse complement.
TGGAATGTAAAGACAGGCAGCATGATCGATACTTGCTGACTAGGTCAATCCTAATGACACATTTGTCTACTGAATGGATCTACTGACTAGGAGCCATCAGCTTTGTCCTTGGCAATAACACAAAGTCTGTCACACAAAAACAGATTAACATGAATAACGCAGACATGCATCAGTGCACAGGGACAAAATGAAAATCGCTTTGTAAAACTCTCATATCCTGAAGTTTAATTGCCATGAAGCTGTACTGTCACATTCTGTGTCAGAAGAACTTCCTCAACGCCTTAGACAAGCATGTTTGCTGTTGGGATGAATTTATAGCAGGAGCCTCTTGTTGTAAGTGTAACCTAATTCCTTCTGCTCTGCTTTTGTTGGCTTCCACCAGTGTTGGCGAGGGACACAGGATCCGTGTCCAGCAGCACGGCTCAGGACGCCGGGAGGGGGGGATCTCAGGATAGTCCATGAAAGACTGACTGTGGTCAAGCACTGATAAATCACACAGCGCCTATACGCACATGCTGCCAGATGCACGCACACACACACACACACACACACACATACACACACACACACACACACACACACACACACACCTAATGATAAATTACAAAACATGCTTCCAACAACAACAGGGTTACAATCTGGAGGTGAAAGGCACATTGCCCCCAGGAAAAGATCTAAAGACAGATATACACACACACACACACACACACACACACACACACACACACACACACACACACACACACACACACAGAATGGACACAGTTGCAGTGAGGGCCAGGAGGAGCAGCTTGTGATAATAACTGTAATCGAAAGCAGATGAAACTAAAGACAGGGCGGAATTTCAAACTGTACTGGAAGGATTGTTTTTAAAAGCTAAAGCAAATGGCAGGACTTTGTAACTGAGTGACAAGAGTGATCACTCCACACAGCTGGTTTCTATTGCTGTTAATGGCCAGACAGCCAGAGGAAAAGACACCACCAGGCACCACTCCTGACATTCTCTCAACAAGCCACTCTACAGTGGTTAGTGGACACAGATATTATATTGATGAGAAAACACTGGTAGGTACAGCCAGACATGATGGGAAGGATGTTGTTTTCATAGTTAAGTGAGCAGATTTAATGGCTGTGTTTTCGTTCTCTGTCCTGTTCTTCTCACGTCTTTGCTGACATGTCCGAGTGCCCATGGCCCAACACTGCAGTCAGCACAGCTGTGGGAGCAAATCCAATGCGGCTGAATGTTAAAAGGCCCGAGCTGGGTTAATTAAGCACGGAATATAAGCTATTCCGAATGTATTAAAATGCAGCTGCCATTTTAATGAGACTAAGAGCCCACAGCCAAGCTAGCAGCTCTGTGAGGTTGTGTTTGACTCAAACTGTGTGCTAACATTAGCACGCTAACATGCTCACAGTTACATCGTAAACATGAAGGTGTTCAGCAGATATAATGTTTCCCATTGGCACCATCTTAGCATGATGTATTAGCATGGTAACTGATGCTAATTAGCATCAAACAACCTCATGGTGACATTAGAAGAATCATCCTTTGGGGGCCATAAACATCTCTACAAACGTTCATGTCCATCCAATATCGTACAACCTGGTGTATCTCACTATCTCTTTTTACAGATTTATCACTTATCTCTGATTCACAGCTGCTGGCTGGAATCAGCTCAAGGGCTGACAGTTTTCATAGTCCTTGAACTCAAACAGGTCCTGGTCTGATTGTCCTCAGGTCCATTTTGGTGCAAGTCAAACAAGCCTCAGGTCCCTTTCAGACTGGTTCTTTGTTCCTTGAAAGCTAATTCATCCACATCAGAGCCGCACGAATATCCCTAATTTCTATTCAAACAGCAGTCTGAAACAGCATACTTCATATATGACTGCAAATTAAAATCAGATCCCTGTGGATGCTGAGCAGAGTCTGCACATTAGACTGCAGCTCTATGATGAGCTACATGATGGATGAAATGAAAAGGCCAGTTTCAGGCCACTGCTGAGTAACATACTTGGCCTTGACAAGCTGTAACTTGGCAACATGCAAGAATTTATTTGAGAAGGATGGAGAGAAGAGAGCAAGAAGAGACAGTGGGAGAGAGGATACTGGCAGGCCTTCCTTCACACTGCAGCTCAATAACATCTCCAACACTAGTAATGGCTGTGTTTGGTAATGAAAATTCATATTCCCTCACCAGGTCTATATTTCACAAATTGCTGAGAGAAATACGAGGCAGAGGAGTTGAAAAGTCCTCACTAAGAGCTGAGTTATCCCTCATAATCCTGAGATATAGCTGATTGAATACACAGTCCAAGTCTCTTGTTACAGGGTGGTGACTTTAGCCCACTCATAGACAGCACTGCCTCCCCACGGGAGAAACCTAAAGCCACCGTTCAGATCCTGGAGATTAGCTGTGTTTACCATCTCCCTCTATTCTCACTCTGTCTTTACCTCGCACAGAGGAAGGCCAGGTGTTGAAAAGCCCCACATTGGGGGTACTTCCGCTCCTCTGCAAGAGGTCACACAACATGTTTCCACAGCTTGAAAGACTTGGATGTGAGGTTAGGAAAAAAGAAATCACTATAGTTGTGGACACTCTTCATCTAGGGTGCTAGAGGGGCTCTTAATTGTCACAATTGTTCCACATAATCCAAAAATTGGTGACACAAAAAAACAAGCCACAGTTACTTTTCTGTTGCTAAGTATTGTGCTTCTGCAATACAGCGCACTACTGTTTTCATTATGGCCTGACTGTTCCTGAGGTCATATCACCACTAGACGAGAACCTAATTGACTTCGGGGTTAGATGAGTGACCCTGGAGGGGGATGAAAAATAGCTGTGCTCAGTCCTCAGGGCTGAAAACAGGGGGCTGTACCAACACTATATTGACCAGTTCATTGCTCGCAGTTCATCAACAAAATGAAACCAGCTCCCATAAACGGTTCTATTGTCCTATAAAACGGCAAACCCTCCCTCATGTGCACACCTACGCTTCAATGAGTACTGTAGAAGAGGATTTCCTTCAATATGCATGGAACCTTTTAATGCCTTCATGTATTATGCCGGCTTAGCTTAGTCGTCGTGAGGGCGGTGGAAGCTACTGTTAACATGTTTGCAGGCGGAATGAATGGGAGATTAATTTGACTGCTGGAGACTCACAATCCTTGTTATCCATTAGCCTACAGAAGCAGCTGTCAGCATAACTGGTAAGCTATCAGATAGTGAATGAGACATAACTGAACAGTTACACCCCATGCTTATATTTTGCAACACTTTGCAGCGTGGTTCTGGGAACTTCTATTAGGTTAACACCATACTGGCAGGTATTTTTATTAAAACATTTCCCCAAGTGTATTAATCTGAAATCTCACATTGTAGTGTGTATGGTGAGCTTTTAGAGTGTGATGGTAACATCATCCCAGGACTCTCATCATCATTTGATCTATTTTTAAGAGTCCTGACATGCCAAAGCACTCTGTTCTTAACGTCTGCTTCTGGACAACAAACAATACTGTGAGAACAGAGGAAAGATGCTGTCAGAGAAGAGCAGAAAGCTGTGGGCTCAAATTATTAAACTGAACCATTTTTTGACAGTTGTGGCATTTCATTGTGGACAGTCAGTGTTTCTGGTGTGGACGCGAATTGCATCTTCAGATTTACTCACACCACAGTGGATGAGGCCCAAGCAATGGGAGTTGAGTGACGAAGCTGCACAATTTTACAGATCTTTCCCATAGACCTCAGTGGTTCTGTCCAGGGTGAATGCGATGTGGCCCAATGAGTGTCAGATCCTAATACCTGCTCAGGTTTGAGTCCTGGTGGTACCCAGGCGTACTCCTCCAGGGCACAGCCCGAGTCGTCGTCTGAGGTAGAGTTCCTCTGAAAGTCGTACATCAGCTTCGTGACCGTCTTCTCCATCTCTACAGGCATGGCTGTCACTGCATGCTCCTCACGGCGACACTTACAGTGCACACAGATCTTCCTGCACACACAAGACAAAGAACATCTGTCAAGCCGATGCACGTGGACTGCACTTCTGTGGTAAAGATTTAATGGAACAAGAGAGTCAGATCAGAAATGAAAGCAGCAGTCAAATGATCTTCTCAATTATGCTGTTGAAAAGTTTGATTTGTGGTTTGAAAATAACCTCTGTAAATTTTAACTCAGAATACACCACCATTAGGGTGAACACAAGTACTCAGTTTAATAAATCACGATGTATAGAGAACTACATTTGGGGCTATAGGGTTTCAGCAGAAACAAGACGTCATACTGAGGTTGCTGTTTGGGCCTCTGAAGCCTGCCATTAATCACAGAAAATAAAAATAACCCAAATTGCTTTTTTTTCCCCGAAGGTAACCTCAGACAACCTGTAAAAAAAATAAAATCTGTCATCCAACCTAGTTGCATGTAGTAAAGCCCCTGAAATATTCTGTGTTGACTTTTGCTCAAACCCTCATGGAGCCTGGTCATGTTTGCAGACCTTCTACCCATGAAGGATGTGAAGTTGACACGGTGCAAAGGTCAAGGCTTCCCACAGCAGCTCTCACAGTAAAATGTGGGTGCTACCACAACAATGTTCAACAATCCTCTGGGGTACCGGTCACAAGGACACAATCACAAACCACGTATGGAAATTAGCAGAGTGCGGCCAATGAGAGTGATGGACAGCACATGTCCCTATGTGCAAGGTTAGCGTGAAACATTATCAGATGCTTAGCTAGAACAGTGCTCCACTGTCAAGGAGTCAAGCAGACCCACCCAGCTGTAAAATTGAAAGTATCCATGTGTGAGTTTCCACAAAAAAGACGGTTGGGAGTGTTTGACGCGGATACTCCTCCTGCTGGCTGCTCTTTCATCTCCAGTAGTGTCCAGAGAGAAATAAAGAAGTTGTTATGCTTCACAGACTCAAATGGTGTTGTCTTACAAAATACTGGGATTAACAACCACAAATTACTACCCGTAAAATGACAGAACAAGTGTGACATGGGGCAGGATGTAAGTTTATACCCGAGTGAACAGATGTAAAGCTCTCAGACTGTAGAAAGTGAAATTTAAATATCTTCTTTGATTATAAAGCGGCACGGTGGGGCAGCAGGTAGTGCGCGTGCCTCACAGCAAGAAGGTTGCCGGTTTGATCCCTGGGCGGGGCCTTTCTTTGTGAAGTTTGCATGTTCTTCCCGTGCATGCATGGGTTCTCTCCTGGCACTCTGGCTTCCTCCCACAGACCAAAAACATGCTCATTAGGTTAATTGGTGACTCTAAAATTGCCTGTAGGTGTGAGTGTGAGTGTTAATGGTTGTCTGTCTTGTGTGTTGCCCTGCAATCCACTGGCGACCAGTTCAGGGCCTCTCGCCCGTTGACAGCTGGGATAGGCTCCAGCCCCCCCGCAACCCCGAAAGGGATAGGCGGTATAGAAAATGGATGGATTATAAAGCAAGTGTAGGTGATATATGAACAAGGTGAAAGCATGAAAACGCTGAGAAATACACGCAGCCCACATTCAGAAACTATGCCTTTCAACAAGCCATCAGGTATTCTGTATCATTGTGATGTCATAATTATGTCACCGGCCTCAGCCACACCCCCAGCATGGCCATGGTTGCTAAAACATTGGCAGAGCCGATGTGAAAACACGATCAGTGGTGCCTCGTCCGGCCTGTGAGAGCTGACCAATCAGAGGTGACTGGGCTTGTCAAGAAGGGGGCTTTAAAGAGACACTCAGTAAAACGGAGCGTTTCAGATAGAGGGTGAATAGAGGGACTGCAGCAATGACCAGAATGAGGAAAAATAATTTGAACTTTAAAACATGTAAACCTATTCTAGGTGACACCCAAAATAAATGCATGATCCTGAAAATGAACACAATATTGGACGTTTAAACAAAAACATAGGCCACCTTTGACATATATGCACTTGGATCCAAAGGGAGAAGACAATGCACACATACAAAGCCCCCGTCCTTGACAGCTCCAAGTCCCTGCATGAAGAGGAAACTCTGTGTGGCCAGAAGGCTGCATCCCACTAACCCTTGCTGCCCCTCAGGCAGCCAAACCAGGGAGACAATCCCATTACCTTCCCAGACGGTCGCCTGCATGTCTGACAGACAGCCCTATGGAGGAGCTTAAGGACACTCAGGACACTGTTTGACAGAGTGACAGCTTGGTTGGCCGTGGATCCGTTAGCATTAAGTGCTTGGAGCATACACAGCACCATGTGGAGAGCTGGCCAAGTCTCACCTTGTCTCTGGCTCAAAGGAGCACTTCTTGTCCAAGTGTTGAGTCTTGGTTAACAAAGCACTTCAGTCTATCTGGCTTAGCAATGATGGATTTTGATGATAGAACAGACACTGGACATACTTTGAATCTGCGTGTAGCTTTCTCAGTAAAACATCCCACTGACGTGCCACAACTGGTCATGTGACACTTAATCCTTAAAAAGAAAGCATACAAATATAAAGGTCTAACACTCAACAAATTCTCTGTCACCACTTAAGACTCCCCGCCATCCGCCAGGAGCCTAACAGCCTATTACTGTCAGCTCCAGCTTTCAACAGTGCCCTGAGCAGAGAGGCAGACCTCTGCAGCGTCTGCTGTCACGTGGAAGGGAAACCACAGGCTTTACAAACTGACTCCATAAATATTAACAAAGCAAGTGGCCAGATATCTGTGTCATGAATATTGATGGGTATGATAAACAGAGTTGTGGTGCATCTCAAGGAGACAAAGTCATCAAGTTGTTGTCGAGCAGACAGATTGGCAGACGGGTGTTTGGCAAATCCCTGTCCCAGCGGCACTATAGCCAGGGGCGATGCAGCTTGTCTCATTATGGCCCGGCACCTTCACCATCATCACAACACCGACTAACTGGTTGACACACGCAAAAAAAAATCTGTCTATCGACAGGAACACAGACTCGCAGTTAGGATGATGATAGAAAGTGAAAGGCAAGGGCATCCAAAGTGAAGACGAAACGGCTTAAGCACGTATGGACACCTTCCATTCTCCTGTCATGCTGCCAGGTGGTTAGCAGTTATTTCTGCCCTGGGGGAGACGCTTGGAGATAAGAGTACACAAATAGTTGGAGCTGAGGGGAAAGCACTTCACACCACATTCCTCCTGAGAGGACGCACTGAAATGTCCCTGCCCCACTCTCTGCCTATACCGTCTCTGTGGAGTTCAATGCGGAGCCAGAGAAGCTTGTGAACTTTGGAGAAAGGCACCTCTCTGACCCACTCTCTCAGTCCAGATGTGTGAGGGTGATCCTCCTCTGTGATTCACCGCGCAAACATCTGATCGCTCCACAGCGCCGGCAGAGATACTGAAGGCCTACAGGAGCCCGTTGCTCCTTCCCTCCCCTTCTATCCTCATGATTTACAACATGCTTCATGCACATGACTGGGATTTCCTTTTGCTGAAACTTAATCCCTGAGCTTCCCATCGTAATGTACATGATTTCAATTAGGAGAGATTTGGGGACTTTGGTAATACAAGTCGAGTACATCAGCGACGCCTCATAAATGACTCAGAGGTAAAGAAAAGGAAGTTAAAAGGCTTGTTCTGTACATGTGACGGGCCTTTCATCGTGTGGGAGATGTAAATGCTGCTGTATCATTGGTCAGTCGGGGTCTGATGTTTGTTCAAGACCTGGGGGGTATGTTGTTGAATAGTATTCCCTGGGGCTACAATGTCAGTGGGCAATGATTCACCATTTTGGGTTAATTATCAATACCCTGCTCCTCCAGATTAGACCAGTAACCATAGGTACCAGATGGCATTAATACATAACCAGGGTCTGATAGGCCCCTCTGACAGCTACATACACTTGGTTCAGTTTGTCTAGGCCACTGCCACAAGAGCAAGGAAGGTCTCAAGCTTGTCCAAAAAGAAGTGGTACTAAAACACTGATCAAATTTACCTACTGATTAAACGTGCTTCAAAGCAAAGCTAAAGCTGACTCAGAAATTATCTTTGCAAGGCAAAAAACAGGGCTAGGGTTGTAACCCTAACTCCAGGGTAGGGGATAACGTAAGGAGACTCTATTCAGCTCAAGCTCAGAAAACCATCTGACTCAACTGTATCCAAGAGCCAGTCGAGGGAGTACAGCCTTGGAGAGTTTGAAGTCTCATTCCACTCTCATTCCTGAGCAGCTCCCAAAACCACTGCAGCTTTTCCATGGCATCACTCTAGATGGTCAGATTAAAATCCCATCTTTGAATGGAAGCTCTGCACAAAAGCAAAGGTTGAACGACAAGAGAGGACAGCGCAGAGGGGAGAACAGCTGGGTGCACACACTGCAGCCAAGTCCTGTCTTCTTTTTCCCTGCCTCTGCTTTCTCTGGAAGAAGAGGAGGAAGAGGAGGACAGGCTCCTTCCTCTGTAACGGCCTTTTGTTTGGCAAATACAACAGTTCCGTTCTGCGTTTTGAAGCCATAGTTGCAATTTTTTGGGGCTTTCACAAAATGCCCCACTTTCACAAATGACCAATATGCAAGCAAACAAAGACTTTGTACCTTCACACGGCTGCATGTTTACTTCAGAGCCATTAGGAGTTAATCACAGTTAAACATGACTGGAGGTGTTCCCGACAAGAATCAGGCTCAACAAAGACGTTTTCCATTAGTGGCCAATTAGTAAGAACCAGATGCAGCATGTTCCCCAGGACTGAGATTAGGCCTGCATCCACCTGTCATAACAAATTATAGAAGCAAAGTCCTGCCCTCTCTCACACTAGACTCTGGTCCACTAGCCTCAGTCTGATGATGACTTTCTTCGACTGGAATGGAGAGTAACATATACACATATTTGCATTTCTACCAAAATGCAAATATTTCATGTGAGCATTCATTAAAGACAGTTCCCATGACACTCATGACACTCCACCAAATAGTTGTATAACTGTGTGGCTCTGGGCGAAAATTTCCAACGTTTGAAAAATTAAATCCTGAAAATGCCTGATGATGTCATCAGGGTTGACTCGGACTGGGCTGGAAACATACTTTTCATCAGAAAGCCTGAGTTACAAACTGGAGCTGTGGGGTTAATTGTAGATGCTCTTGAGTTGCATTATGGGATATGTAGGAGTTGGTCCATATTATCCCAAAAGCTGGGATAGTTCAGGCCCTGCTTCTTTGATTTGAATTACTTTTTTAAAAAATATATTTTCTCCTGTGAGGGCCCAACTTTCCATAAGAACAATACAAAATCACTGGACCACCCCTTTAATAGTGCACCTAAGGACATATGGGAGATGCAGCCTTTAAATGCTAATTGCTTCCATAGATTGGTTGAAATGATTTTGTTGTCCAGCACAGTAAATTTTAAGTTAGATTTGCAAAAGACTGGGCCCTTTTCTTCCTGCTCCAGCCAGGAAGGTAACTTCCAAGAGTAAGCCAAGAGTGTCAAAATGTCACATATTCTCTCTCTCTCTCTCTCTCTCTCTCTCTCTCTCTCTCTCTCTCTCTCTCTCTCTCTCTCCAAGAATTGAATGGTACAGGATTTGAGTGGGAGGCGAGAAGTAAAAAGGAGAGAGAGATATGTATGCAACATCAGACTGAGACACTTGTCATCTGCGGCCATGGCATACCTGAGACTGCATCACATAACTTATTTATTCAGACACACAGAGTCATGGGAGAGACTGGCTTCCTGGACAGCCTCAGTACAGACTTCAGACCAGGCTCAGACACTGATAACAGTGCCAGGTTGTTAGCAAATCTGTTAATCAACAGTCTACAGCTTATGATACATTTAATGAGAAATGTCCATCAGCCCTTCTCGGATTTTTTACTGGAATATTATGCTGACTTTTCTTTTGGTGTGTCAGTGGGAAAAAGCATCAAGCTTCTTTTTCCAGAGGCACTTACCTACGTCAGAAATAATACTGATCAGGCGTTCAGGCTCCTGTCACTTCAGTTAATGTTCGGACTACTCTCAGAGCTGAGGAGCCGGTGACACTTTGGCCAGCTGCTCAAGCCACATTATTCATTACTCCCCGTCAGTCCATTCATGTGCTAATCCAGTGACCCTTCACACTGCTAAAAAGTTGCCATCTAAATGGGTCAATTAGTCTGCATTGAGTCTAGAAATGTTTCCCTCAAAACAACTGCCACGGAGCTGTGATTATGCCACTTGTTTCTAACGCAGTTTGCACCAAATTCCAGGAAATAAATACAGTCTTTTGACATGGGAGACTCAAAAAGTGACAACAATATAACACTTGACCGGAGAAGCATCACTGAACGAGTCGATCTGAAGTGGAAATAATTAAATATCTCACTGATGCCCATTTGATCTGGTTATTTACCAAGCAACCAGCAATCCATATGGCACAGGGGCTGCACAACAAACACCGTGTGGCTGGAGAGCGCACAGTAGCTTGACCAGTGCGCTCCAGGGGGTGGGGAGGGGGATAGAAACCGGTGAGAACACGTCTAAAGAGGGAGAGCGCTACAGTGCGAGTCCAGCAACTCTGGATGTAAAAAAAACAAAAACAAAAAACAGCCCGGTTTAACTCACGAATGCGTAAAGCTACGATTTAAGCCTACTTGGAGAACCCTGAAGAATGTGAAAAGTTCGTTGAAAGGCCCACTGACTTTAAACTAAGCAGTGTTCTGTTATTTAGTCCTACGACTACTTAACGCACACATTTCAGAGAGAGAGCAACGAGGTTAAAGTCAGAAACGACCATCACTTCTTAGACACATCTCATTTCCGTTACGCATTGAAAGTCCCATCATTGGTGATCGGTTGCGCCACATATCGGCCCCAAACACAAAATAAACATCATCAGCTGCTTACCTTCTTACAAACTGCGGCGGATGGAAGCCATAGCCCCGACCTCGGCGCTGGTTGTGCTGGTGCGGGTGTTAAAATGCGTCTTGCTCATTGCAGAATTTGTCACACAACTCCAACTCCGCAGCTTTGCCACGGAAACAGCCCACTCTCACCCGCTGCGTGCGCTGCCTGCGCCCCTCTGCTACATGAACCCCCTCCGTTTAAAAGCCTTTTGTCAGCCCCCTGCCCTCCGCGGACACACACAGGAGTTCGGCAAACGAGGAGAGAGCGAAGACGGGGAGCCAACTTAAAAGTGCGTGAAATCAGATCCCACTTTACAGATCCAAAGGACGGCGCAGACTCCGCCGACACACCGTGGAATCCAAATTAATAAAACAGGAATCTCCCTTCAACGCGGAGTTACTGCCGTCGAGTCAGAGAAGATCCGAGCGGACTTTCGGTGCGTACATAGAGGGAGCGCCTGAGCTGCTCCGCTCGCTGCTGACCGACTCACTGAAAAGCAGCGCTTTAATCCTGAGCCGACGTCAAGCACAATAAATAACACCCACACTTCCGGGTTGCACTTTCAAAATAAAAGCACCACTGTCAAAAGTTTGTGTGAATATATTAGGTTTTTTAACACACACACACACACACACACACAAAATTTCATCTACTAAATCTATACATTGCGATTTTATTTTCCACGTCATACATCCACGTAAGTACTTCGGTTTAGTCACTTTAATCATGTATAAATATTATATTATATTATTATTATATTATATATTATAAAGGCTTTCTGATTCTGATTCTGATTCTAATTTTTTTTATTTGAGGAAAAAGCTAGACAGACCATGAGACGATGATGAGAAAAGCTAATATATGGACCTTTGATTTAAGTTTTTTTGTTAAATCAATCGTCTTCTCTGTTGAATACCCTACTGATGCATGAAAACCTGGCAACATCCTTTATAAATGTTATACATTTATACAAAAATAAGAAAAAACTTAATAGGTGACACATGGGGGAGATGTTCTGAACTTCCAGACACTACTGGCTTCTATCAATTTCAGTCCAAAGTGAAAAGCAATAGTCAATAAAAACTCATCATGTTTCAAAGCTTTTGTTTCAACGCAAAGTCGCCAACTTCCTGTCTGATGAGCCCTCTTTGGATGACTTGACATAGACGCGCGCGCACCCCCCCCCCCCAACACACACACACACACACACACACACACACACACACACACACACACACACACACACACACACACACACACACACACACACACACACACATTTCTCTCCTCCTTCCACGCTATGGCGGTGTGATGTCAGCAAGTCAGCGTCCCAACATTGGTGTAATTAGCAGCCTGAATGAGTGGTGTTCATGGCGGGATTTGCATGTGAATGAAACCACTTTCCTGAATCAACTGGCCTGGGACAAGAAAAGAGACAGGGAGAGAGGGAGCAGAGAGAGGACCTGCAAGTTGCTGACCTGCAGGGGGAAATGGGGAGGTGCGCCCCTGTAAACAAAACACTGCTGTTTAACATAAGAAGTGTACATTAACAAAAGAAAGCTTGAAAGTCTTACAGACCAATGAAAATCCACTCAATCAAAAACAAATGTAAGCCACTTTAGTAGGATCTTAAAACTCATGTGCACTGACTCTGTCCTTTGCTATTTTAGACTGACTCATTATTTGGCACAGGTTAATTAACAGAGGACAGAGAAGATTATAACTATATATAATTTACTACCATATATACATTTGTTTCTACATATTACTTATTATTATGTTATTACATGTACAAGATGCTCTGGTTACTAGTCACTTGTGTCACTTCTGCTATGAAAAGTGCTGTGTAAATATAGTGTGCTTTCTTAATTCTGAGTCCCACTTTGATATGACAATCAAAACTAGCCAAAATACAGCCAACCACAAGGAATTTAAAGCAGGGGACTGATTTATAGGATGAGCACATGGACTCATTTAGATCAGCTTCAGCAACAACATTAACAGCACCATTTTTCCCCAACAGATTGCCACCATCACAGCTATTTTGGTTCCTTCTTAATCTCTCAAGCACTCACATGGCAATAAACTCGACAACGCTATCTCTCTTCTCTTGTTCCTACAATGAGTGGTAGGAGTGTTAAACAATATCCCACCGCGCCTCCTCATTTGCTTATTTGTGTAACGCAAAATGTGTCAAGAAAAAGGAAAAACGCCCAAAAGATTTCTGGCAATCAAAGCTTAACAGATTTGTGGAAGATTTCAAAAGGCAACTTGGAAGAAGAATAGCATGGAAGTGGGTTAGAGAGTAATTAAATCAAGATTTGTGTATATTTTTCCCAAAGTGCCCTGTTGTTGTCTGCTGGCCAAACACAAGTAAAATAAATAAATAAATAACAAAAAGAAATGCAGAAACGAAAATTAAAAAAAGCTTGCTCTGAAATAACCAAGAAGAATTTTGCTGCTGAAAACAGGCGGCGGCTCTGAATGACCTGCGCTGTTTCTGAGGACAGTGCTGCAGTCACTTTTCTCCTTTCAGGAACTGTTCCTCTGGCTTCCCTGCACTCAGACTAAAACTCTGCTTTTCTGTTTAATGAAAGCCGTCTTTCTGTCCTGGATTCTCCTGTCACACGTGGCGGAGTGACTCTCACTGTGTCCTGCTTTCATACATTAGAACATATAATCGCGGCCCTTTTACAAACACAAGAATATCAATTACAGCTCAGGCTGTACTTATGGCCTATCCACAAGATTTTACAAGGAACCCTAAGTGACAGTGTCCTCTGCTCGGAGTGACCACAGAATGGGTAAACTGGTTTGGGGCCAGCCATTTTCCCCAATAACTCATTCCCTTTTCCCCAGTAAACCGTTCGCCGACCTGCCATGAGCTGTCTTAAATGCCACGAGAGGACTGAATAAAAGCATAGAGGCCGGCTTGGGGGACATACCACAGATAGCATTGCATGGACTCTTGGCATGCACGGAGATGATAATTTTAGACAGTGAGCCAAACAGGTTTACTCCCTTCCAAAGCATGCATAAGCATATTGAGGCTTTTGTTTCTATCAAAGCACAGGATGAGCGATATCATAAATACATGTTCCCCCGGGGCTGGGAGCCCTATCTGCAAGGAAGTATGCAAGAAAGTTGTATTGCCTCAAAGGATCTTATCCTACAAGAACATTATTCATGTCCTACCAGGGAAGGGACTGATTTACAATATATACCGCCTGACATGGTCAGGAAAACACTCCTGATAAATCAATGCCTTTATCTTCATTTGAAATGCAGCCAAAATCCCAACATGGCCTCCTCATCTTTATTTCTCATCTGCTTTTTTAGGAACACCAGTCTCCTCTCCTTTCATGTGGCAAATGCTGATGGCTATCACTCTAGAGTCAACACTCGAGGCAGCTGGGACTCACCCCAACAGCTGATAGCTCAAACATGTTGGGAGGGAAGGAGTGAACTAGCTTGTAGCTTTTCTTCTAACTGCTGCAGTAGGTTTGTTTAAAAAAAAAAATTCTAACAAGACAAAGCATTTAAGCCGACCAGAATTTGATCCCCAACTGGATACTTCACTGTGTTGTAGCCTCTCAAACCAACTGGTGTGGAACTGAGGCAATCATGAACCTGTACTCAGCAACGCGAAGGGTAGTAAGCAAGAATTTTTTGTGGTTTGACTGGAGAAAAAAATATGAAAATTAATTGTAAAATTGCAACTAGAGTTCCTGGATCTCAAAGAAATCAGAAGTATTAAGTGTATATATGGGTCAAGACTGGGTCTCCATAAACACATAACACATTGTTAACAAGTTGAGGAATAACAATGCCAACAGTGTCTCTCTGAACGCCTAGAGCTGGATTCATGGTTGACACGGAGGCTTAACGGAAGTCCTGCTGTTGATATCTAGGGTGTAGGTTCTCATATAATGACACTAGACAGGTATATCACATGTCATCAGACCATAACATGCTTTAATTATATTCCCCAAAGCAACTGTGTTTACACTGAAGGTGAGCTATGCATGAGGAAACTTCTATGTCATCATCTGCTGTTACCGCAAAGAGTGTTGTAGTAGTGTTTACATTCATTCATTCGCTGATACAGAGCAGTGATCGTGCTCAGCAGATTTGCAGTGTAATGACTTTGTTAGATGTGTGTTACTGTAAGGGGAAAATGACCGAGGCTTTCCTTCAACTTCCAATGTTTTTTTCATTTTCAACCATCTTCACATTGGAAACTTGTGGGAGAAAACACAAGCTGACCACTCATGGTTCTTGTGGTTTTCGTGTGGTATCTCTACGGTCCTGATCTTATATTTCTGAAGGGATGTACATCAGCTGTACAGTGTGGCTACCATACTTGTACTGTGTAACCCCTTAACTGAACCTGTGCCCACATACACAAACTGGAGTGTTGAACTCTGTGAATGGCACATTGGAGATGATGTGGAAGTTGTTGTCAACCACCGCAGATAATCCTGGTAAGTTTGATTGCTTACCTGCTGTTGAATAACTGGTGTTCCACTACATTAAGGGTGCAATGATTCATGTGAGCGCTTGCATCCAGTTGCAAAGAAGGGGAAATGGCTGCCAGTTAGAATAAAGATTCACAGGTTTCCCAACCCAGCTCTGGTCACCATGTTGGTGAGGAATGCTGACATTCAGTGAGAGCAGTCATAAACACACTGTCCTCCCTCTTACTCTGAACTAGCAGCACTTTGGCCCAACTATTCTGCCCAGAAAGCAGATTTAGTGGGACATCAAGATCAGGGGCTCACTATTGGTCCTCCACCCAAGAGACCCTCTGTACCCATGTCCCCAGCAGATAAGTGGCCATTATTCACCCCATGTTGAACATTAACTGGATTAATTCTGCATGGGTTGAGGGGTGAAATTGTATTTGTTCAAAGGGAGGGAAATGGTGAGGAAATGAGGAGAGTAGCCATCTTGGCTGAAATTCTAATTAGCTCGGGGGTTCGTTAGCACGCAAACTCAACTCATGCCAAGCCATTAAGCTATGGAGGGGAAAACAGAGAGAGACAGAGAAAGAAAAAGAAGGAGGGGGGGATAAAGAGTACGGACACTTAGTTTCACGCTTCAAGGCCCAGGGCAAGGAGGTGACCTTGTGGAGTGACACCTCAAGGGGACTGGAGCTATTTTTTGCCCCTCCTGGCCCACTTACACAAGGGCTCTTCAGCACAGAGGGAAAAACACACTCCAAGCCCTCCACCTTCAGCTCTCCATTAGACTATCCATCTCCAATGTAGACAGCACTCGCCAGCACTGCACAGCTCAATTTCCAGCGTGCTGTGCCCAACAACAGCGGTTTGTCAATGAGCTTTTCTCAGCCATACTCTACATGTGGATTCTGATTCAAAACATAACTAGGTCATGCTCTGGTTTGAAAATAAGGAAGGAGGAGGAACAGTCATACGAAGTAAAGAAATACTGTAGTGGACGCAGTGGGATCTGAGGAATGGCAAACAAGAGAGAATGAAAAATGAGTTTTGACGTTATTATTATTATTTCTGTGTCCGTGCCTTAGAAATATAGAGCAGTCTGGGAGAGGAGTTCTAGCTCTCTGAGAGCTCAACCTTCCCATCTGTGCTGGAAAGTTATCTCCTTCACAAAAATGTTGTAAAGTCATGCACAAGAATCTCTTATTACTCTCCCACCACAGCTCTGATGCAGGAATGATCATGCGGCTCCATGAATGAACCACCCACCTATGAACCTCCCACATTCAGCACCCTGCAGCCATTTCTCTGACTCAACTCTCTCATTCAACCTCCACTGATGTTCCTCTTCCTCACCTTGTCATCATGACCCAGATGAGTGATGTGGGTGTCAGTACTGATCTGCTGACTCTCTCTATCTCACTTGTGTGGGTTTTTGTTTCATTCACTACATCGCTCCCTCAACTAAACCTCTTCTGACTTTTATTTCTGGTGTTCTTGCTGAAACAAATCACCTTGCAGCCCTCGCCCGTGGCCAAAATCACATGCCGACTGACCAGATGTTCCATCATTAATAATGGATATTAGCATACTCATTAGTTGGACCACAATTGTGGGACCGCCGCCACAGTGTTGATATATGATCTTACCACTTATTTTCAGAAGGCTGCATAAGGCCAAGCCAGCACAATAGCCTTTATGTGTAGTTGGAGGGTTCGTATGCACTGTTCTTTATGAAGAAGCAAGGTCAAACCAATACATCCAGTTGGGGTGGGAAAGTGCAACAAAAGAAACACATGTTGAATGTGTATTTGGCTGAGGCTCAGCAGGTTTCCAGTACTCCCATGAATTTTAAATCTAGAGGTAATATGCGATAAAAATAAATGAAAAGTCAACAGAGGTGCTGTCAGTGCAGGGCAGAAAAGCATGGAATGGAAGAGTGACAGAAGGTGAAGAATGAAGAGAGTGATCCAAACATAGTCTTAATTTGCAAAAATATTTCATGACAAGGAGGTGTTTGAACTCCGCATTCTCCAGAGCTCTCCAGTAATGGTTTAAGCTTAAACTTTTAGTTAAATAAACTCCAACACTCTGCTCTACCACGTTTAAATATTTAGCTTTAGAGGCCTTGTGGGTAGAGCAGCAACAGAGGGGATCAGTCCATCAAGCACAGTTTGGCCTGAGGGCAGTCATCCACTCTGGAACGAACTAGAAAAATGTACATGAACAGGGCACTGTGCTCAGGCAAAACTACAGCATGAATTTGGTTTGCAATTTGTTATCAACACAATTCAACTGGATGGAAAAAAAGAGAGACACTAACTGGAACGTCTGACTTTTCCCATCCCCAAGACCAGTCTGTGTATATCCGTGTGGCTTTGGGTGAAATAATTAATGACAACAACAAATATAAGTGGACATGAGTCATAATAGTCACTTATGAATACACCTTCAGGTTTAATTTGCAGTATTTATACTGTACCTAAAGACTGCCTACAAGTAGCAGCATGTTTGCGGAGGGAGGAGCAGCACTGGCATTGTGGCATTGTTCAAAGCATTTAGTCTCTCCGTGAATAGCATTTAATTAGCAACTTAAACTGGAAGGATGATTTGGTTCACATCAGTGCACATTCAGACTCATCTACGATCACAGACACACGCATAGCCGCACTCAGACACACAGTCTGTCGAATGAATCAGCACAAGTGGTGTTGAGGGTGTGGATACAGTAACTGTGATGACATAAAATACAGAAATATAAAGTGTGCGTTTTGTCTAAACATCTTTAATGTTTTGTTGGTTCAAAAATACTGAATATCCCTGAAAACTGGGTATTTCTCTATAACGTTGAATATTCAATATTCAATAAATGCTAAATCACATACAAACCCATCAGTGGAATGTGGAAACAGGTAGGTGGAAGGGAACAGCCTTCTCTCCCAGTTGAAATTGTCCCACATCCCCCCAATAATCCAGTGCAGAGCATTTCAATATGATATACATTTTATCCAGTTTATACACAGCAGTGTATTGGAGAAACAAAAAACAAGATAATTTCTGGATGAGGTCATTTGGAAGTCTAAATAATGAACAGATGAATCTCAAAGAAGAAATAAGGACATTAAACGGAGTCCCTTAAGATAATAGACTAGTAAAACACCAAAGAACATATTCTGAAATCCTACAGAGATTCTTCAAAGGTCGCTTTTGATCCAATAGCAGCATTTCATCTTGAACTGATTCCTCTCTGTCAGGTTTGGGCAATTTAATTCCCCCCGATTTCATCTTGTTACACTGTTTACCCTAACAAAGGGGGATTGATGGTGAGCAGATCTCACGAACACACACAACACACCATGTCCATGTCAATAAGGCCACCACAACCCTCTCCCTGCAGGGTCTCAGAGGCCTGTGCAGGGTATGGATTGGAGGAGAAATTGCAATTTCCAGAACGTGACAGCCAAGCGATGCACTTCATCACGTGCCTATAGAGACAGTGAACCCGAGGCATTATTGACTGATAGCTGCCGAAAGCTGAGACTGTAGGCACCAAGGACAGACAAGACTGTAGAGAAGGCATGGGAGGAGGAATGAGTCATACTGAGCGATCCACTCACAGACATATCCCATTAAACAACTTGTACCACACTGAGGTCAAACTTTCAGTGTGAACACATCTCAGAGCATAGACAGACCTCCAATCCATCGCGTTTCATGCCTTTTAAAATGTGCTGTGGGCTTGTTTTGAATACCAGATCTAGAAAACCCGTCACAAGGTAGTCACATCGAAGTCTCTGTCCATTGCTAGCTTTTTCTTCACCCACTTTGTTCCCCACTTACTGCCGCTCCCCTACGTACCCCCATTTAAGGCACGGCCCATTAGGAAGCAGTGAGAGAGAGCGGTGCCCTGAGAGAAACTAAATCACCCCGGCCTGCTGCTGTTTACGCCAGACTGGCCCACTGCTTGAGCTGCTGTTTATTTGAACTGTGAACCTCCATGTGAGGTGTGTGTGAAAGGAAAACTGTAAGTGTGTGTGTGAGAGAGAGAGAAAGAAAGAGAGAGCATGTGTACTGCAGAGGCGAGGGGGAGGAAACGGTTCCACACAAAACCCAGTGTCCTGCCCTCCGATTTCTTTCACACCTCTCTTAACACACTTTTCACAGCGTATTCATTTGCCCCGTGGGCTCCTGGCGCTCCTCAGGTTCTCCAGGTCACAGACGGGCCTCTGTGCTGCACCATTCAGGCAACAAGTAAGCTGAAAACAGACCACTCACACCCCCCGCCGAGCTCCAGACACAATCGTGTCCTTCTGCTGACCCACACATATGACATCACAGCCTGGTGCTCACACACACACAGACATGCATACACATATGTGAGCAAGAATGCATGCAATTGTATGCTTATTTTGTATATATGGAACTCAACGATCACACACACACACACACACACACACACACACACACACACACACACACACACACACACACACACACACACACACACACACACACACACACACACACACACACACACAAACAACCTGGGGAACAGTCAGGTCAGTGTGGGACTGGTTAAAACAGTAAGAGCACAGGATAAGAAGACCTGAGCATCAATGAAGGCACTGTTCAAAAGGCATAGACTGACCAGGAGAGCAACGAGGAATATGAAAGGCTGCCAAGTATTCAGACACAGGAACAAGGACACACACTGAGGAGACACGCACACACATGAAATAAGAACACACTACATACACAAACATACCAACATGTGTGCATACAGAACTGGGTTATCTAATTGAATGTACTGAAAGACTTTACCTATTGGTGGAGACAAGCTGCTGCTCTTTCAGCTCCATTTATGTGTGGGTGGCTCTGAATTAGCAGCACAGGCGTCACTGGCCATAAACACGCCATTCATTCTCGTGATCAAACTGACTATACAGATGATATAACATTTATTTCTTTTTTATCGGATTCCAACTTGTGTGAGGCATGAACATGCAGAAGACCACAGGGGACAGGAAGAAAAGGCACAACCAGAGCCTGGTTTGAGTTAAAAAGGATGATAAATAAGTGATCATCAGGATCAGTTCCCTAAAGAATATTCACACATGACGAAGAATGACCAGCAAAGACCCTATAAATCACTGACTTGAAGCTATTTTATGGACAAAAAGGAAAAAAAAACCAACTTTGTGGCTGCTCCCTGAAGCGTGGAACAGCTAATCACTGTGTATCATTCTTCTCGCCTCTGTTGCTGGGCTCCACATGTCTCCACATAAACACTCATTTTAACCAGACAGAAACAGAGAGACAGTGCAAACACATGATGCTGCGCAGTCACGCACTGGGCACTCCTGCACCAAAAAGCACACGTACGACGCATTCCCTTACACACAAAGCCATGCAAACAATCATATCAGTGTCTTTACAAGCTACTGCTTTCTCTAAAATTCATGCAAACCCATCAGCTATGGGCAGACTAACACACTAATCTGTGAAAAGGCAAAGTCGATATCCTCCGTGTCTAATCACATCACAGCATTGCAGCTCAAGTATGTGGTATCTGGGGCAGCGCAACAGCCAGTACAGTAAACTCTGGACAGGAAAGGCTGCTTTGTGTGTGTGTGTGTGTGTGTGTGTGTGTATCTGCATGCCAAGACTGTGCCAGCCACAAGACCGATGCTGGCGTCAGAATGAATCACAGTCAGTCTGCTATTCCTTTCCTGCAGCATACCAAGAGGTTAGCAGAGAGAGAGAGAAAGACAGAGAGGGAGAGAGATCATAAAAACAGATCATAAAAGCAACATCAATGGGTGATAGACCGAGCGAGAGAGGGAAACATAAAAGGGAGTGTGAAAAGTAGGAGGGCTTGGGAGACAAAGCTCAAGAGGGAAACACAATGAGGAAGAAAAAAATGCGACAGGGTGGGAGAGCACATGGCATCACCAAGCCCATCCATCTGCAGCCAAGCTACATGCCAATACAATCATGCATTCTCTGGATTTGACCTATGGATTGTCTATTTGCTAGTTTACCCCCTCATTGTATGTACACCTTCCAGTGGTATATGGGAAGAATACTGTTTAGACAGATTGCTGGTCAGATCCATCAGACACTCCATGTAAGGCTGCTGCAATAGTATCAGCCAATAAATGGGCAGAATTTTGAAACATTCACAGTAGTCCAATCAGTTGCCTGTGGTCATCACTTATTCTCCTCCTTACTTACAAAGCCATAAGTGGCCAGGCACCTTCTTATCTTAAAGAGCTCATAGTACCTTATTGCGCCACTCGAACACTGCGTTCCCAGAATGCAGGTCTACTTATGGTTCCTAAAGTCTCAAAAAGCAGAACAGGAGTCAGAGCATTTAGCTATCAAGCTCCTCTCCTGTGGAACCATCTTCCAGTCTTTGTCCGGGAGGCAGACTGTGTCTCTACATTTAAGAGTAGGCTTAAAACTTTCCTTTTTGATAAAGCTTATAGTTAGGGCTGGCTCAGGCTTGTCCTGGACCAGCCCCTAGTTATGCTGCTATAGGATTAGACTGTCGGGGGACATCCAAAGATACACCGAGCTCCTCTGTCCTTCTGTCCCTCTCCATCTGCACGCTTTCATGTCCTACCACGGCGTGTTACTAACTTAGCTCCTTCCCCGGAGTCTCTGTGCTTGGTCGTCTTGCAGGTTCCACAGTGGCTGAATCTGGATTGTGGATTTCAGCTGCATCTCCTGCCTTGGCCCTGCCTGACATCCACTGCAACTGCTACTGCTGTTATTACATCCACTGTCACTGTGACTGCATGTCTGTCTCTCTGTCTCTCTGTCTCTGTCTCTGTCTCTCTCTCTCTCTCTCTCTCTCTGTCTCTGACTGCATTTCTGTCTGTCTGTCTGTCTGTCTGTCTGTCTGTCTGTCTGTCTGTCTGTCTGTCTGTCTGTCTGTCTCACTCTCCCACCCAGAGTCTGGTTCTGCTCGAGGTTTCTGCCTGTTAAAAGGAAGTTTTTCCTCGCCACTGTCGCCAAGTGCTTGCTCATGGGGGAACTGTTGGTTCTCTGTAGATAAAAGAGCTTGGTCTGTACCAGCTCTGTATGGAAAGTGTCCTGAGACAACTTCTGTTGTGATGTGGCGCTATACAAATAAAATTGAATTGAATTGAATTAACAGCTGGTCACATCAGCAGTTAAAACATGGAAAAATCTATTGCAATGGACTCTCTGCAAACAGTGGATTCACCTGTGGGAGTGAAGTGCAAATGTTTGAGTTCAACTTTGGTGGACTTCCACGCCATTGACCAATAACAAACCACCTTAACAATGCTTAACTTTGAGGTAACAGAGAGCCGGAGAGTCCAGCACAGAATAAGCTACCACAGCTCCTTATCTGTGTTCCACCACTTTTATTTGCCTTCCTCTGCCGAAGTATGAACAGCTCCACAAAGGAAGCATGGTTTGAAGATGTTTATGAGATGGGAGCTTGTTGTACAATACACCTCTTGAATAGTCTTTTATTGTCTCATTAGCAATCAAATGAAAGTTGGCAAGCTAGCTAGCTCTGAGAGACATTGGTTGTGTTTTGAGGGCACTTTTTAGTGCCTATATTTGGATGCCCAGAATTCAGATGCTCAAATAAAATGGCAGTTAGTGAATATCGTGCATTACATAGTGAGTTAGCTCATAGTTAGCTCATTAGCTCCAGTGTAGTTCACCTACTGGTCTTGTGAGTAGTACCAACACACAAAACTTTGCAGCTTCCTGATGTGTCTAAACAGTCAATCCTCAGTCAATATGGCCAATGGTGAGCTTCCAGCCTCAAAGCAGACACTTAACACAGAGACAGAGAAAAAACCTGCCACATGATCTCTATTGATCATGAGCTATTTTGCATTGAACTGATGTGGCTTACCCTGCTCGTCCATCCGATGCTCCAAAGGCCACAGATCAGAGCTCTGCTTCACCATGCATCATGAACTCTATTGATTACACATAAAAAGTAAGGTAGAGTATTTCAGCGGATCCTTTTGGGACAGGCTTCTCTCAAACAATATCTGATCAATACACTGGATGAGTCAGCAAGTCTAAGCCAGAATAATCCCAAGCTTCCCCACATCTTAATTGAAAAATGAATAGATAGATGTGTAGGCATAAACAATAGGTTATAAAAATGTCTCCCATGTAGGGAAGCGGATATGAGAGAGCACAATTTTTGATGACATAGCACAGATCTCGGGGTGCAGACAGCACAGCCTGAACAACACATGAACCCCTCGCATCTGGGACACATTTAGCACCCATGTGCAATGTATTACATATTTCTGGAAATGAAGCCACGCTCGAGTCTGTAATCTGTTGATGGGAGTTTATTCCCGTTGTTCATGGTTTGGTCTGTTGTGACTTCAGCATGGTAAGCAAAGCTTTTCTGAGAGGAGCTGACAGAGAATGACTGAGGGGTGATGGAGGAGGGGAGAGGGGGAAGCTGGGTGAAGAAAACAGAGGTTTAAGAGCAGAGAAAGTCAGATGAAGTGGAGAAAATTGAAAAACTACAGAACTAAGAATAAAGGTCAATGCAGCTCTTTTCAATGCCAGGCTCTTCTCACTCCCAGAATTCTCAGCTGAGAATGACTGTTTTAGAGCAAAGGGGTGAAATTTGTCACCCTCCTGGTCGCCAGGCTGGGTAAACTTTTAAGATCCTGTGTAGGCTTGCAAACGCTGATCGTCAACTTGAGGAGTCCTGGCTGACTTGGTACTGCAGTGACCTTCAACAGGAGGACAATAGTTGAGGGTGCTGAAAGGTGACATTGACAGTTAATAACTCTAGTGTTGGGCATTTAAAGGAAGAACTTGACCTTCTGGGAAATGTGCATATTCACTTTCTGACAAGAGTTAGATGAGAAGATTGATACGGTGAAGATGACATGATGTGAGCTTGGCTTAGTGCAAAAACTGGAAGCAGCTCTGTGCAAAGTTAAAAAAACTCCACCTACCAGCACATGGACAGAGGCAGGCTTACTCTCCCCCTGATTATGTTAAGCTAAGCTAACCTTCTCCTGGCTCGAGATTCATATTTTACAATCAGCACAATCCACGACTAGAAGACGTATAACTGTATTTCCCAAAATGTCAAACTAATTAAAAAAAAAAAAAAAAAAAATCTTACAGCTTATATTACTTATTGTGTATTTAGAGATAGAATTCCTTTCTTGTAATACTACTATGATGTTACTTTTCCATTACGCAATCAAAATTGTATCCACTCTTACATTTAAGCCTCCTCGAACTTTTGAAAGTTTCCTTTTGCTGAGTGACAATGAAAATCTTTTTTCTTAGTGAATAATGTAAAGCAATGGGAATGTTTCCAACTGGATGTTTCTGTTGCTATTTTTCATCTATGATGAATAAAAGTAAGAAATATACCTTGGACAAAAAAGGTTTGTACAGTAAAATGATGTCAATTTGAGAATCCAGTGAGATATTTTGCAATAAAACTGCATCAATGATTGATTGCTGTACCACTGTACTGTCACACATTACAGAGTACATTACAATTTAATGTTTGTGCTGTTAATAATCAGCACAAACAGTATGAATCCAATGCTGCCAGGTTCTACCACTGACCCATAGCCACATTAAATCCTAATAGGCAGCACAGAAACCAACAAAGACATGAGGACATGGCTTTAATAAACCTAGCTAACACGAAGCTTTAAGATGGCCTGCCCAGCCCCCATCTAAACCTCAGAGCAAAACCTCAGTCAGCCTCTGTTTAGAGTCAGCACCCGACTGGTGGCCCACTACCATGTCCACTGGCTCTCTCTACAGAGTGCTGAGCAGCCGGCTACTGGCCAAGCAGCCGCTCGTTAGGTCTGTGGGGTTAGACAGCCACATCTGGTCTGCCTGCACCCACTTAGAGCTCCACCATGGTCTACTGTTCAGCCAAACCTCAAGGGTCAGGGACATAACCAGGGAACATGTGTGTGTATATATATGTATGTATGTGTGTGTGTGTGTGTATATATATATATATATATATATATATATATATATATATATATATATATATATATATATATATATATATATATATATATATATATATATATATATATATATATATATATATATATATATATATATATATACACACACACACACACACACACACTCCTAACCCTGTCATATATCCTACAAAAATAGGGATTGGATGTTAATTTAAAGCAGTTGTTCTCTGCCCTAAACAAATATAATCTATTTATTTAAATGCCTGATTAAAGATTGCCACTTCTCCCCCTTTTGACTTGGATTTATGTGGGCTGGGTTTATGTAAAGGAGAATAAGAGGGAGCAGGCAGGCACTGATGCAGAACTGGAGCTAAGTAAGACTGTCGTCCTCATCAAGGTGATATATTAAAGGTTCTGTCCTTGAGCTCTTTCACCTCAAACCACTTTGTCACAATGCAACCGCCAGCACATGATGTCATACATCTGCTGTAATGAAAGAAACCAGCAAGCAATAGCTTCATATGACGCACTCAAATGTGAAAATTATGATAAAGAGGCCATCATAAGTGCAATAAAAACCTGCAGCTTCAATCAGAATGCTGGCTCTGATGGTTTCTGATGGTAATTATGGTGTGTGGTTGTGTCTGTGTGTTCAAGTGATTCACACATGATCTGGTCCTGTATGACACAAGCATAGCTATGGGAAGAGGATGACGACATCATGGTGATGACAAAGGCAGGATTTGTCCCTACCCTGTTCCTGTCACCATTGGACTAACAAGCCTCTATTGACAGAATTTAAAGACTGATTACAATTGTGTATGGGCATTGTGAGGTCAGTTTAATCGCTTTTGGACAATTCACACTGAGGGAAACAAAATACATGGCAACCCAGCAAAATGACGGGGGCTGTCCCTTAAGCCTCGATGATAAAAATGATCAGTTGTACATCATTGACCGTAGAGGAACACAGGAAACCCGTGATCACACACTTTTCACATCTTTGACTGTGTATAAATCTGATGTTTTCACGGCACAAATGATGATTAAAGTACTGCAAAACACGAGTCCTGAAGCTAGAATGCGAGACTTAGAACGCTGGCCCGAAATTTATCTGCTCTGCAGTTGTGCTGGACGACAGTGTTACCAAGAGAAGGCCATGAATAATATGGTATTCATAATAATTCTAGGTAGGCAGGCATATTGATGAAAAAGCGTTAGCTTAATACATTATTAAATTCAGTATTTAGTAGCCTGTTTTTTTAAATTAAAGAAATTCTGAGTTATGAACAATCTGGCAAAACAACAAGAACAAAACTTTTGCCACAAGTGTGCAGCAGCCGTCAGTCATCTGTACGGTGATGACAAAAATCTGTCAGAAGACAATTACAAAAATGTATGATTATGTTATTTGTTTCAGTTATTTGTCAGCAGTCCTCTTTAAAGTGGAACTGTGCTGCAGCACATTTGTCTGCCACTCAACATATACACACATCTGAACTGCACTGTACTGGCATGTTTCCCTTACCTGAGGTGGGCTGAAAAACAACAACATGGAAACAAAGTGTAGAGAACAGCAGGCTAAAGGCCAGGATTACTTTGTGAAATAAAAGGATATTTTTAGAGTGACATCGATGCAGCAGCCAGAACTGGACTCTGTCATTGCACAGATTGTGAACAATTAAGCCGGGAAGCAGGTGGTCGCTAATGTGTCATATGGAGGCAGACATCAAATCTGGCATCAGAAGATACATAAGCAAAGTATGGCATGTGCTGAATTCAAACAATTAATAGGAAGGATGCAAAGCGGTGGCACTGAAGGACAAAGCTTCACCAGGCTGCAGTGAAGAATGTGCTTGTCACAGCGGGTAGCGGCTGGCAATAATGTCGGTTCTGCTTCTTTTTTTTGACTTTGAAGCGTGAGGCTGATCTAAAAAAGCTCCAGGTGGCTGCATCTTTGTTTAGTGTGGAATGTGACAGATTCAGGTTCAATAAGATGCTTGGAGGAGAGAAAGATGCCAGTGGAGTGTATGTTTGTGCCTGGAGGCGCACGAGAGAGAAATGGCTTTAGTGTGCTTGTGAGTGGCTCTGTGATAATTGCAAGGGGAGAGAGACCGAGACAGAGAGCACAGTGGAGATAAATACAAGACAGGGCCGAGAAGTGAGGATTCACATCCCTGCGGCTCCACCTCAACATCTTTCATTACCAAAGACCACCCGCCTTCCACACAGCAGCATACATGCACACACACACAGATGAACACGTCTGTACACAAGTAGAGCTGGAGAAATAGGGAGGGAGAACATAATCGCTGGCAAATGGAGAAAGCCTTTCTGTCACAAAACACTCCAGTGGCTCCAATCAGAGAAGCAACAAGTGTACTTCCAATATATCGACTCCTAGCCAAACATGAAAGTTGTGTTCTGTGGGAGTCCTGCAGGGGGTTCAAGCAGTGTGTCGTGTTTGTTCCTTATAACATCAATTTTCTCTGCTGGAGCCACGCAGCCCACTGCAATGTTCCTCCAGTGACTTGGGGACAGATAACTGACAGATTCAATGAGGAACAAGGGAACTGAGTATTCACAATTGTTTTTTTCTGTGTGTCTGGAGGAGGGGAGGAACTCAGTGTGCCACATACCAGAGCATCTAACTGTATTATACAGATTAATTAATAGCCTGAATCTGTTCTCTATTATCTCTGTATGCTTGTAGATGGGGGTCTTCAGCCACATGCTGCGCTGTGTGGGGGGTGCGGTCTGCTCCGATTACATCAGAACCAAGGCCACGAGGGATCGTTTTAATGACCAAAAAAATAAATCTCAAACACATATCTCCATGATGCCCCTATCGCCCACAGCAACAGCAGGCTGCAAAGTAAAAATAAGTTGAAAACACAAGGACTGTTTCTCATAACCACACACATAGATC